>NW_005354465.1:709112-722737 GCF_000412655.1 Myotis brandtii | reverse complement strand
ACAATCCCCTGCCCTCCCTTACCCCCCAGTGTCTTATGTCCATTAGTTATGCTTATATGCATGCATACAAGTCAGAGGGATTTTTTTTTAAGCCAGTAAAATGGCAAAGCCAGGATTCTAGAATTTGCCTGACACCAGAACACACATCCCTAAATATTATGCCATTTGGCCTCCCAGAGAGGCGGGCAG
Source organism: Myotis brandtii (assembly GCF_000412655.1). Lineage (NCBI taxonomy): Eukaryota > Metazoa > Chordata > Mammalia > Chiroptera > Vespertilionidae > Myotis > Myotis brandtii. Next base: position 722,548 of record NW_005354465.1, on the reverse strand, counting down.
GCCAGGAGGACAGAAAGGGGCAGAAATGGGTCTACAGACAGAAGAGCCTGTGCAGGGGGCCATACCCATGCAAGGCACTTGTGAGCAGGGGCAACTGTTTTGTCTCCTTCTCCAGGCGGAGGGAGGCAGGCGTATCCCTCAACGAGATCATCCCCTCAGGGCTCCGCATCTCCTTCAGGATCTGGGGCTCCCGCTGGTAGGCCACACGAATCCGGAACACAAACCCATCCTGTTGGAAGAGGGAATGGGATGGGAGGTACCTGTCTGCCTGGGGCACCCACCCCTCAGCAGGGGTCTCCCTGCCCTGCACCAGCCTAACCTTCAGGACATCAGTGTGCGTAGCCGTGGCCCGGCACTGCAGCCCATGCTGTTGCGTCAGCAGCTCTGCCAGGCGCAGCTGGAAAGCAGCCCGAACCCGCCGTATGGCCTCAGCATCCTGTGGCCACTGACCACTGCCCTCCAGGTGACACACCACTGGGGAGAAGAGCGACAGGCCTCAGTCTGCAGCGTGGAGTGGGAACAGTCCCTCTCATCCCCTCCCCAAGAGCCCCCTCACCAGTCATGGGCTCCACATAAGCTGGACAGGGCTTGTCGGGCCGGGGCAGCAGCGAGGCCCGCTCTGGAAAGTGCTTATGGAAGGAGTAGGCTGGCCAGACTGGAGTTGGTGGGAACACCTATGGGATAAGGAAAGCTGAAGAAGGGGCCTGGAATTGGGAAGGGGAGTGCCCAGGGTCAGGAGCTGGAAGGGAGAAAACTGGATGGGTGAAATATAGAGTTGGGGATCACCAAAGAGAAAGGGCTCCCTGCCTTCGCGCCTCACCTCAGTGTAGCGCAGCACTGGGTGAGCTCCTTGCACAGCAGACACCGTCAATGGGAGACCGTCCAGCCCCCACAGCAGGCGGCTGAGTTCATCATAGCAACGCACAGCGGCTGCCAGGGCCTCCTCACCTGTGCTGGAGGTCTTTGAGGGAGAAAACAGTCAGGAAGCCAGGACCCTGCAGAACCAACCCCACCACCACAAGGGAACCTGCCTGCCATCACGCTGGGTGCTGCAGAGCCAGCACCCCCTCTGCTGGACATTCCAGGAAGTGCAGCTTGGCTAAGGTGGTAAGGGCTCTCTAATCCCAACCAATCCAGCCACACAGGCTCCTCTACAGTCCTTAGCTTGACTGCAATCCTGAATCAGCAGGGCCCTTACCTCTTTCAAGCCTTGGATCAGTGCATCCAGGAGGCCCCCCATATAGTGGACACAGGTTTCTGGGATGTCAGCATGGCTGGAAGAGGGGCACAGACACAGTGTACACATTGGGGGCTAAGAGTCCGCTGCTGGATGTGAACTGCTCACCCCAAAAGCCCGGGCTCCCCAGCCCACAGTTGCCTCCTGGCATTCAGATGCCAACACTCACAGTGCCAAGAGGTGGGTGACCACCTGGTGGGGAATAAGGCGCTTCTGGGACATAGAGCCTGCCTCCCAGACCACAGCTTCCCGAATGGCTCCATCCTGGAAACGCCGAAGCTCCGAGCGAGATCCCCAGAACTGGCGGAAGTCAGCAGCCTGAGAGTAAAGGAGTAATTGGAGAGATCAACAAAGAAGGGCTCTGTCAGAAATCTCCCTGGAAGCCCTGGCTGCTTTGGCTCAGTGGATATAGCGTCAGCCTGCGGACTGAAGGGTCCCAGGTTCAATTCCAGTCCAGGGCACATGCCTGGGTTGCGGGCTCGATCCCCAGTGGGGGGATGTGCAGGAGGCAGCTGATCAATGATTCGCTCTTATCACTGATGTTGCTCGCTCTCTCTCTCCCTCTCCTTTCCTCTCTGAAACCAATAAAAAATACATTTTTTAAAAAAGAAATCTCCCTGATGGGCCTCAATCCAGGTGGCATGAGAACAATCCATCCCACTCCTCCCAATGTGCATGCTGGGGCTCCCAAGACAGGGCCAAATCACCCCTCAGACCTCAGGGCTCCTCACCTCGGGCTGGTCAGCCTCTGGACCCAGCTCAAGGACGCTGGTCAGCCCCTCAGGCCGAAGGAGCAATCCCAGAGTCAGGGCCCCAGAGTCTCTGTGCTTCGGTGGATCCTGGCTGATGTCCCACTGTGGAATGCAGAAAGGCTGAGCTTAACCCAAGAGCCCTCCATCTTGGTCTGGAAACACACTCGTTAATTAGATGGATGGTGTATCTTTTTTATCTCCTGGGGCCCTAAATCCAACCCCCCTTTGACCCACAAGCTCTGACCCATCCATACCACCTCACCTCTGAGACTGGGGGCCGAGAGTGGGCCAGCAGGTGCAGCCGGGACCCCAGGCCCTGCTCCAGGAGGGTGGTTAGTGGACCCAAAGCAGCTGAGACATAGTCCCCACCGTGGTCCTGCAGCTCTGGCCATAGCTTCAGCCGGTGACATGCTGCCTGCAGACGACTCAGTGGACAGAGACTGGAGATGGGGCATAAAGGGACAGAGGGAGAATCAGGTACTGCTGGCCTCTATCACTTCTATCCCCCAAAACCAGGAAAATCTGAGCACTTGCTAAGGACCTCTGCCCCATCACTGTAGCCCCAGGTTAACAGGACCCACTGACATACCCCGTCACCCCTAAACTTACTGCAGGATGTGGTCAAAAGCTCGGATCATGGGTTTGGGAGTCATTAACAGCAGCTGGAATCCATCGTCAGCTTTGCTGTCCAGCAACACCATAGACAGCCGTGCCTCATGCTGCACCTGGGGCACAGAGACTCAGTTGCGAGACTGCCACCACTGTACTCTCCCCTCATCACCTGAGGGCTCAGGCCAAGAGACATGCCTGCCCTAAGCTCTCTGGAGAGGGGTTTCTGAGTCCTGGTGCTGGCAGAGAAGACAGAGGCTGGGCTGGGACATCTGGGGAGCCTTGGAGTGGGGAACCATGGGTACCTGGTGATAAGTGGAGGCAGTGACATCAGCACAAAGGTTGAGGCGGCCTGAGGAGTCCAGGAAGACAACAGGGAAGGACTGGTGGAAGTCAGCCAGGGCCGGCTTGGAGGGGTAGAGAGAAGCCTGTCAGAGTCAGGGCTCACCTTGTCTTCTTGCCCAGACTCAGCCCTGCCCCACTCACCAAGGAAGAATCCGAGCTGAAACATAAACTGATCCCATTGACGGTCAAATCTGTGGTGGCTGAAGTGAACCAGAGAAGGTGGGTGTCAGAAAATATTCCTCTCCCTGGGGGCCCCTCCCTCTGGCCAGGTGGCTGCCACTGACTCTCTGGGACTCAGTTTGTTCATCTATCTGATGGCAAGAGACCAAATTGTCCCTGACAAGATGAGAGGATCCCCAAGATGAGTGGAATTCTTGGCCTTTCCAAGTCTAGTTGCCTCACCCAGAAACTGCAGGACACTTCTCAGGACCTGGTAGCCGCTCATGGTGGTGTGGATCTTGCGTATGGACACGAGGAAGGCAACCAGCATGGAGGCAAGGAACCCACTAAATCCTCCCAGGCCCTGAAAAGAAGATGGAGAGAGAGGCCCAAGCTCAGAGCCAGCCCCCCACTCAACAAGGCAGGGAAGCTGAGCCATTCCCCACTCACTTTATCCAGGTCTCGCTGCCGCAGCCAGACCTTCAGAAGGGCCACACCATCCTTCAGCCCCAAGGCTGAGCCCAACACAGTTGACAGCAACTGCACATGGGACTGGAGGGCTGTGTCCTGCAGGACCCATGTGTTATAGTGGGGCGTGGGAGGCTCTGGACTACCTGTGGGACAAAAGGAAAAGCCATGAGAAATGTTCTCACAACACCCTTCCCTCCAGCTCCACCTTGACACCAGTGCCTGCTCACCATCGCCTGGAGGACTCTGCCCGCGGTACCAGGCAGAGCGCACATTGTTCTTGGAGGGCAGCAGGCGGCACGGGCGGAAGAAGTCAGGTGGAGGGCACGGATGGAGACGTACAGTGACCAGGTGCTCATCCTTCCCTGGGAGGGAACAGAGGGAGCTGAGACCCTACAGCCCCTGGAGCCAGAGGGACCCCTGTACCTACCTGAGGGCCCCATGCACGCCCACCTTAGAATTTGAGATCTCTATACCTTCCTCTTCAAACTTCAGGCCCAAGCCTCTCACTTTGGACCGAAGGGCCCTGTGCTTCCCCCACTGGATTTATCACCCCATCCTGTGCCCTAGGCCCAGTGTGTGCCCCCCAGGCCCCCACCATGAGGCCGCAGCAGCAGCAAGGGTTTCAGGTGGCAGCCATTGGTGTAGGAGAAGCGAACACTGCCAAAGAGGGGGTCTTGGGCCAGGTGGTGAGCCAAGTGGGCCAGGTAGAGAGCACGCTTGCGGAAGTAGCGCTGGTTGAGCCCATCCTTGTCCTGTAGGATCTCCTGAAGGGGATCAAGAAAAGAGAGATGGCCATGTACTTTAAGTACTTACTGTTCAAGAGTTTGGGGGTCCAGATGAAGCCAAGGTGAGAGTTATAATGAGTTATAGCTTAGCAACTCCAGAATTCTCTGCCTGCTGGCCAGAATGCCCGAGTCAGGACTAGCAACACCATACTCAGTTTGCAAAGGTGTAAAGCAGGGGTCCTCAAACTTTTTAAACAGGGAGCCAGTTCACTGTCCCTCAGACTGTTGGAGGGCCGGACTATAGTTTAAAAAAAAACTATGAACAAATTCCTATGCACACAGTGGCGGCAAAAACACCCGGCGGGCCGGATAAATGTTTTTGGCGGGCCGCATGTGGCCCGCGGGCCGTAGTTTGAGGACCCCTCGTGTAAAGGGACAGCAAATGGCCTAAGGGCTCATCTGAGTAGCCCTCTAAAGAAAATTGCAGTGATCTATTCTTTTGATTTAGTTCAGATTTCAATCCACTGGCAAGCAACAGGTGGGAAAAAGGGGGGGACTCTGGGATTTGTAAGTAGTACAGTAGCAAGAGTTTGGGGGTCCAGATGAAGCCAAGGTGAGAGTTATAATGAGTTATAGCTTAGCAACTCCAGGAATTCTCTGCTGCCAGAATGCCCGAGTCAGGGCTAGCAACACCATACTCAGTTTGCAAAGGTGTAAAGGGACAGCAATTGACCTAAAGGCTCATCTGAGTAGCCCTCTAAAGATAATTGCAGTGATCTATTCTTCTGATTTAGAATTCAGATTTCAATCCATTGGCAAGCAACAGGTGGGAAAAAGGGAGGGACTCTGGGATTTGTAAGTAGTACAGTAGCAAGCCATTCCATCCCTGAACTCTGGACCTCACCTTGGGCATGGTCAGTGCTACATCCACATTGATGTCTGGCCGGATACAGGTGCCCAAAAGGTAGCTGCCCACAACAGTGACCTGGGCTGGGGGCAGGAAGCGGAAACAGCCCTTCACAGTATAGGGCACTTGGTGGAGAGGCACTCGAACTCCAGCTGGAAGCCATGCCTGGTCAGTCAGCTGTGGGGACAGAGACAGTGATACATATTGATTTGATTGCCTTTCTGAACACGTCCCCTGGATGTCTAGTACACCTCTCAAATACAAAATGTCAACATGTTTGAAACCAAACTCCTGATATTCTTGTAAACACGTCTTCCCCATGATGGCAATTCCATACTAGCTGCTCAGGCCAAAAACATTTATATCACCATACTCATCTGTTAAGAATTCCCACTTCACTTTCAAAAGACATCCAGACATGACCACGTCTCTAAACCACCATTTTTCAGTGATCACTGCATAAGAGGTTCCTAACCACTTTCCCTGACTTCACCTATGTCCCATTCTGTTCTACTTTTTAAATAATTTTATTTATGTATTTTTAAAATTTGTATTTATTGACTTTAGAGTAGGGGTGGGAAACATCCAACCCATGGGTCATTTAAGTCCCACAAAATCATTTGGTCTGGCCCTGCCAAGGCATTAGGGGTTAGTTAAATGTTTGACTAGCCCTAGCTGGTTTGGCTCAGTGTATAGAGAGTGTCGGCCTATCCCACTTCACTTTCAAAAGACATCCAGACATGACCACATCTCTAAACCACCATTTTTCAGGGATCACTGCATAAGAGGTTCCTAACGACTTTCCCTGACTTCACCTATGTCCCACTCTGTTCTACTTTTTAAATTTTATTTACGTATTTTTTAAATTTGTTATTTATTGACTTTAGAATAGGGGTGGGGAACATCCAACCCATGGATCATTTAAGTCCCGCAAAATTATTTGGTCTGGCCCTGCCAAGGCATTAGGGGTGAGTTAGTTAAATGTTTGACTAGCCCTAGCTGGTTTGGCTCAGTGGATAGAGTGTCGGCCTGTGGACTGAAGGGTCTCCGAGTTTGATTCCGGTCAAGGGCACATGCTCTGTTGCGGGCTTGATCCCCAGTAGGGGGCATACAGGAGGTAGTGGATCAATGATTCTCTCTCATCATTGATGTTTCTATCTCTCTCTCTCTTTCCCTCTGATAAAAGTACTTTTTTTAAATAAATGTTTGACCAAATATAGCAGGCTAATTTTTAAGTTGATAATTTTGTATGGCCTGAAAATGATGTTATAAATATCTAAATGGCGCCCAGCCAGTGCAGCTCAATGGTTGAGCATCACTATGAATCAGGAGGTTGAGGTTCGATTCCCGGTCAGGGCACATGCCCAGATTGTGGGCTCAATCCCTGGTGGGGGCTGCGTAGGAGACAGCTGATTGATGTTTCTCACTCAACAATGTTTCTGTCTCCCTCTCCCTTCCTCTCTCTTTAAAAAAATTTTTTTTTAATTAAAAAAAAAATCATAAACCACTCCCATCCTCTGATATTCCCATAATCCCCTTACTTCGACCTACTTTTTCCTTTTTTTTCATAGTGCTTACTACCTTCTAATTTAACATGTAGTTTACTTGTCATGCTTATTATCTATTGTCCATAACCCCAACACTAAAACAGGCTGCTTTGTTCAGAGACAGAATTCACTTTCTTTAAATACTTTTCTGTATTAATTATTTTGTATCATCTGGCCTTGTTTTTTTAAAAACAGAATTATAAGATCTATGAGAAAAGAGACTTTTAAAGGTGGCAGACACGTAGTAAGAACACCATAAATATTTGTAAGGTACACATAAATGCTATTACTAGATAAATAGGAATGTTAAAATCAATTATGCAAAATAAGTAAAACAGGACTCTTATTCAGAAACACATTATTAGCAATTATAGTGTTACATATATTTGAAATATAGCAATGTTTCTTTTAAAAATTACTCCATCTCTGGTTTTATAACTCACTCTGATTTCTTTTACCCAGTTGAGTCAAGTTTTATAGAATACCATAGAGTGCATCTCCATTACATGCTAATAAGCACCACTGAGGAGCATTTTCTTTTGATAAAGAGGTGCAAATTACTCAGGTAACTCTTCTGGTGCATTAAATGTTACTCTGGTGACTTAAAAAGTGTCTGCCCTCAAGTACTCTGCTATCAGCAGAATCAGGCCTATTAAGAGGTGTGCATTTCTCAAAGTGTCCTCATTCCTGCTATGGGACCAGGTACTTTGGGGAGCATGCAGAATTGGAAAGAAAAATCTGGATGGTTTTTAATGTTGCAAAACTGTATTCTCTGATTGCTCCAGAGATACTATAAATGTTGAAGTTAGTAGGGGGAAAATCAAGTATAGGAACAAGGAGCCATTTTAGGAGAAGTTGGCATTATTTAAGTACCTGGAAAGTAAACTTTTAATGCCTATCTTTCTGAAAGTAGGTTTAAAATGTCACCTTCTGAGTAAATTAACTTTTAAAGATCATTTCAGAAAGGATGTAGGAATCATGGTGATTCCTGAGAGCACAGCTCTGTGTTCACACTTTGCTAGACCAACATAGCTAGTTGTTTATATTTCTGAGATCTGAAAAATAATCTCAAAAAAAAAACCAACCCTTTAAAACACACATGCTGTTTATTTTTGGTGCATTATAAAGCAATATGCAAAAACCACAAGTAAAGTAGGAAGCCTAAGTTAAACTCTAGTACAGTGGTTCTCAACCTTGGCTGCACATTAGAATCACCTGGGAATCTTTTTAAAATCCTGATTTCTGGGCCTCATCCTCCGGAAATTCTGTTTCTTTGTTACTAATGTTGTGGCCCCACCCCATAACAAAGAAACAGAATTTCTGGAGGATGAGGCCCAGAAATCAGGATTTTAAAAAGATTCCCAGGTGTTTCTAATGTGCAGCCAAGGTTGAGAACCACTGCCCTTAGAAGAACATCACTGAGCTCTAGACTGAGAACGCCTTGAGTTGAGGTTTCCCTGTCTACCTGACACACAAGCAAGGAGCACGGGTAGGGGCAGTAGCTGACTGGGCCCTACCCTAAGCAACGCCTGAGTTCCTTGTATTTCCAGGTATCATGCATCAGGGTGCTTCTAATTCTGCTGGATCAGTCCTGGGACTTTGCAAATGCCATCCCCACGCTTGGACCAGGTCTACATGCCCAGAGTTTAGCACACTGTAAATGCTCAATAAATGTCAAATGAATGAATGAATGTCAATCTTTTAGTTTTGTCTCTTACCATTGTCTCCATCAAATTTATGCCCAGCCATATTGAACTACTTGGAGTTTCCCGACTCTATCTTGCCCTCTTGTCCTGTACCTTTGAAGTTGCTGTCTTCCTTGCTCAGAATGTTTTGGTTGTTCCCCCCACCCCCACCCCACCAGCTTTATTGAGCTATAATTGATAGATAGCATTGCTTAAGTTTAAGATATATAATGTGATGATTTGTTACATATCGCAAAATGATTACCACAGTAAGGTTAATTAAGACATTTAACGTAACCACCATTTGTTGTGATGGTGGTGGTAGTGGTGGTGAGAACATTTAAGATTACTCCCTTAGAAACTTTCAAGCATACAATGCAGTATTGTTAACTACTGTCATCATGCTGTACATAGGAGCCCCAGAATTCATTCCTCTTATAACTGGAAATTTGTACCTTTTAACTAACAGCATCTCATTTCCCCCATTCCACAGCCCCTGGCAATCACCAGTCTACCCTGTGCTTTCATGAGCTTGGTGTTTTGAGATTCCACACATAAGTGAGATCAAACAGTATTTTTTTAAATATATATTTTATTGATTTTTTATTGAGAGGAAGGGAGAAGGATAGAGAGTTAGAAACATCAGTTAGAAACATCGATGAAAGAGAAACATCGATCAGCTGCCTCCTGCACACTCCCTACTGGGGATGTGCCTGCAACCAAGGTACATGCCCTTGACCAGAATTGAACCTGGGACCCTTGAGTCCACAGGCCAACGCTCTATCCATTGAGCCAAACCGGTTAGGGCGAGATCATACAGTATTTATATTTTTTTCCTCTGACTTACTTCACTTGCCTAATGCTCTTAATGTTCATCCATGTTGTCACATATGGCAAGACTTCCTTCTTTATGGCTGAAGAATGCTTTGATTGTTAAGGAAGGTTTCCTGGAGGAGATGGGCTTGTGCTAAGTCTTGAAGCATGATTTCAGTTTTGAATTGAGAGGATGAAGCAGCACTGCTCAAGTCTGAGGAAGACCAAAGAGATAAGAAATTAGTTGATCACTCATTCCACATTGGATGACACTTAAGAAATGGCAAATCTTGTGCTCAGTGTAAAAGATAAATAAGACATGACGATCACAAGCCAGAAACTAGAATACTACTCTTTCCCTCACATTTTGCAGGCTGGTTCCTCTATTCATTTAAATGTGATGTCATAGAGATTTCTTCTGTCCCTGCCCTGCCTCCATTTAAAATTGCATCAACCCCTGCCCTGGCTGGGGGCACGGTTGGTTGGAGCATTATCCCATACAACAAAAGGTTTCATGTTAGATTCCCAGTTGGGACACATACCTAGGATGTTGGTTTGATCCCCGGTCGGGGCATGTATGTGAGACTCCAATCAATGTTTCTCTCGCACATCAATGCTTCTCCCTCCCTCCTCTCTCTCTAAAATCAATAAAACATCTTTTTGAGTGAGGATTTAAAAAATAAAGTTGCATTCACCTCAAAATTTTTAGTCTTGATTTTCTTAATCACCTTTATTAAAAAATTTGCAATGATATTGTTTACTTATTACCTGTTTTGTCTTATATCCGCTAGAACCGTGGTCGGCAAACTGCAGCTCACGAGCCACATGCGGCTCTTTGGCCCCTTGAGTGTGGCTCTTCCTAAGCCTTAGGAGTACCCTAATTAAGTTAATAACAATGTACCTACCTATATAGTTTAAGTTTAAAAAATTTGACTCTCAAAAGAAATTTCAATCATTGTACTGTTGATATTTGGCTTTGTTGACTAACGAGTTTGCCCACCACTGCGCTAGAATGTAAGCTCCATGAGGGCAGGATGTAATAATTTCTGTCTCATTCACTACTGTATCCTTGGAATTTAGCACAGGACCTGTCACAGAGCATACACTCAATACATATTTGTTGAGTGAATGAATGGCTCTTTCCTAAGAGTAACTCAGAGGCTGGGAGAAAGATGTAAACAAATAATTGCAATATAGCGTTGGAGTAATAATATGCACAGTTGCTGTGGGCATGTTAGATTAGGAACATTATGGCATAGTGGTTAGAAGCAGTCACACTAAAGTGGGATGGCCAAGGTTCAACTCCAGGTTCTGCCATTTATTCATTGGGTGACTTTTAAAAAATGTATTTTTTTTTATTATTGATCTTAGAGAGAAGGAGAGAGAAACATCAATTGGTTGCTTCTCACACGCACTGGGCAACCCAGGCTTATGCCCTGATGGGGAATCAAACCCACCACTTTTTGGTGCACAAGATGATGCTGCAACCAACTGAGCCATACCTGCCAGGGCCATTGGGTGACTTTCCTAACCTCTCTAAGCCTTATTATACACAGTTAGATAGATATTCTAGTTATGACCATGTCATGGATTTTTTTTAGTGAGAATTAAGTAGGATACTGTTTGCCTGTCACATACTGATGCACAGCAAATGTTAGTTATTATTATTAAAGGAAAATTGTTCCTTAAGAGCACTACCCAAGACTTACATGCGTTAAGATATGCAGAATGAAAACAATCTTGGCCCCCTAAGGTCAGAATTAACTTTTCTAAAGCAAGTACTCCTCCCTTTTATTTATCTTACCAAGATTGATTTGCATGTCTTTTCTTTGTGCAAGAAAGGTAATTGATTCTTCAGTAGAGCCCTGGTTGTACCAGGTGATGCCACAGAGACTGAGGGTAAATATCCCGTTTTTTTCACCACTAGAGGGCACCAAATAAGTCAAATCAATCTCTACTTGTCATTATGAAACAATATGAGAAAGCACTAGTAAGCTGTTTCTGCCATTCATTCTTTTTAAAAAAATTCATTTTAGATAGAGAGGGAGGGAAAGAGAAACATTGATGTGAGAGAGAAACATCAATTGGTTGCCGCCCAGACCCCCAACCTGGGTACGTGCCCTGACCAGGAAATCAAACCTTTGAACCTGCGATACTTTGGTGCACGAGAACCCTCCAATCAACTGAGCCACACTGGTCAGGACTGCCATTCATTCATTCATTCATTTTTAATATTTTATTTATTTATTTTTTAAAATATATCTTTATTGATCTCAGAGAGGAAAGGAGAGGGAGACACAGAAATATGATGAGAGAATCATTGATCGGCCGCCGCCTGCATGCCCCCTGCTGGGGATTGAGCCCACAACCCAGGCATGTGCCCTTGGCTGGAATCGAACCTGGGACCCTTCAGTCTGCAGACTGACACTTTATCCACTGAGCCAAACCGGCTAGGGCTATACTAGGTGTACCAGTTAGTAATGTGGATTTTTTCAATAGATGGAGTTACACATATGTTGATATATATGCGATTTGATATGTATGCTATTTGTTGTACTGACAGCAAGCTTCAAAACTTCATGTCAAATTTTCTGAAGGTGTTAACATCATAGATATTTTTACACTTAAAAATGTTGAATTTCGTGCCAAAAAAAAGAGCATTAGCGGGGAAGTTTAGAAGCTTGCTGTCAATACAACGAAATAGCATACATATCAAATCGCATATATCAACATATGTGTAACTCCATCTATTGAAAAAAATCTGCATTATTAACCGGTACACCTAGTATATATATATTTTAAATATATTTTTATTGATTTCAGAGAGGGAGAGGGATAGAAACATCAAGGATGAGAGAGAATCATTGATTGGCTGCCTCCTGCACACGCCCTACTGGGGATCGAGCCTGCAACCCTGGGGTATGTGCCCTGACCAGGAATCAAACAGTGACCTCCTGGTTCATAGGGCAAGGCTTAACCATTGAGCCACACCAGCCGGGGCAGCCATTCATTCTTTTGACAAATCTTTTTGAGTACCTATTATTTGCCAAACATTGTAGGAGATTGTATATGGTATGAGCAAGACCTGTCATCCTTATAGAATTTATAATCTTGAGCACCTACTATGTGTCTGAGAGATCCTCATTGATCGGCTGCCTCCTGCATGCCCCATACTGGGGTTTGGGTATCGAGCTTGCAACCCCACCATGTGTCCTGACTGGGAATTGAACCTTGAACCATGACCTTCTGGTTCCTAGACCTACGCTCAACCACTGAGCCACACTGGGCGGGCTAAAAACAATTTTTGATTGTTTATCAATTATCTACCTCTTTGCTCTTGACTTTGAGTCCATGAAAACAAGGACCAGGTCTACATGCCCAGAGTTTAGCACACTGTAAATGCTCAATAAATGTCAAATGAATGAATGAATGTCAATCTTTTAGTTTTGTCTCTTACCATTGTCTCCATCAAATTTATGCCCAGCCATATTGAACTACTTGGAGTTTCCCGACTCTATCTTGCCCTCTTGTCCTGTACCTTTGAAGTTGCTGTCTTCCTTGCTCAGAATGTTTTGGTTGTTCCCCCCACCCCCACCCCACCAGCTTTATTGAGCTATAATTGATAGATAGCATTGCTTAAGTTTAAGATATATAATGTGATGATTTGTTACATATCGCAAAATGATTACCACAGTAAGGTTAATTAAGACATTTAACGTAACCACCATTTGTTGTGATGGTGGTGGTAGTGGTGGTGAGAACATTTAAGATTACTCCCTTAGAAACTTTCAAGCATACAATGCAGTATTGTTAACTACTGTCATCATGCTGTACATAGGAGCCCCAGAATTCATTCCTCTTATAACTGGAAATTTGTACCTTTTAACTAACAGCATCTCATTTCCCCCATTCCACAGCCCCTGGCAATCACCAGTCTACCCTGTGCTTTCATGAGCTTGGTGTTTTGAGATTCCACACATAAATGAGATCAAACAGTATTTTTTTAAATATATATTTTATTGATAGGAAGGGAGAAGGATAGAGAGTTAGAAACATCAGTTAGAAACATCGATGAAAGAGAAACATCGATCAGCTGCCTCCTGCACACTCCCTACTGGGGATGTGCCTGCAACCAAGGTACATGCCCTTGACCAGAATCGAACCTGGGACCCTTGAGTCCACAGGC
>NW_005354465.1:703029-705839 GCF_000412655.1 Myotis brandtii | reverse complement strand
AAATTGTTTTATTGCTTAAAGTATTACAAAGAGTATTACATATGTCTCCTTTTTCCCCCCGCCCTTGACAATCCCCTGGCCTCCCCTACCCCCCAGTGTCTTATGTCCATTGGTTATGCTTATATGCATACATACAAGTCCTTCGGTTGAGAGAGATCCTTTTAGACATGGAAGTTAAGGCTGGGGTTCAGTTTGTGATTTGTTGTTGTAGTCAATTAATGATTGTCTTCCTACCCTTGGTTCTGAGCCCATGAGAACAATTACCTAGGGTCTGCTTTGTGTCAGATAGTGTGCTGGTTGCTGAGGATCCAGGGATGAATAACACAGTTTCAACCTACTCATAAACAATGTCTTACCAGCTAGGATTAAAGACATGAGGCAAGTTTGGTGGAATTTTAGTTCCTGACCCGAGAATGGAGAACCTTAAGTACACAACTCATTAACACACTGGACTGTGGGCCTCTCAGACAGGTGTATGTTTATTAGTCATCCAGCTTACAGCCATGGCTACTATGATATTTAGCATGAGTTTGTGAGTTAATCTGAGTAGCTTCTGGTCCGGATGCCAGCTGTGTTTTTCCAGCGAATTACTAAGGATCTACCATCTTCTGGGTCAGGGTGGGGCTATGATGAATTTATGTGGGTGCAATGCTTTGAAGATGAACTTTCTGCCTATGTGTCTACTCATAGTCTTGTTATTAAAGGTGTCAACATCATCTCCCCGTTTCCAGGTCAGCAATCTTCTTGTCCCTGAATTGAGTGGTGGAGGAGAGGAAGCTAGAACCAGTCATGCACCATCAATTTGGGAGGAGTGGCTGCATTGACTCAAACACTTCCCCTCCTCTGAAGTGAGCTCCAATTCCAGTGGAGTTTGGCCTCCAGACCAACAGAGTAGAGTTAGGAGCTAGGGAATGATTTTTTAAAATACTGAGACCTCATCTCGGAGAAAAAAGAAAAAAATAAAGAGGATCCTTTAGTGTGGATTGTGCACAGTGACTTTCTTCTAAAGAATACAATATCGCCCTAACCAGTTTGGCTCAGTAGATAGAGCGTTGGCCTGCGGACTAAAGGGTCCCAGGTTTGATTCCAGTCAAGCGCATGTACCTTGGTTGCAGGCACATCCCCAGTAGGGGGTGTGCTGGAGGTAGCTGATCGATGTTTCTCTCTGATCGATGTTTCTAACTCTCTATCCCTCTCTCTTCCTCCCTGTAAAAAAAAAAAAAACCTCAATAAAATATATTAAAACTAAAATAAAGAGTACAATATCGACACTGATAAATCATGTTGATATTATGTGCCCTTGACATGAGGTGATGAAAATACTATCATTTTACCTCTGTGATCTCCCCTTCCCCGCTACTCCAAAGCCACATAACCCCAGTTTAATCATGAGAAAAACATCACATATCCTAACTGAGGGACATTCTATGACATACTTAACTAGTATGCATCAAAACTGTCAAGGTCATAAAAAAACAAGTAAAGTCTTAGAAACTGTCACAGTCAAGAGGAATATAACAAAACATGAAAACTAAATATAGTGTGGTGTCCAGGATGAGATCTTGAAACAGAAAAAGGACATTAGATAAAAACTAAGAAAATATGAGAAAAGACTTTAGTTAATAATAACATCAATATTGATTCATTAATTGTAATACATGTATTACACTAATGTAAGCTGTTAATTATAGGGGAAATTGGGTGCCCATGGAAAAATATGGGAACTCTCAGTACTATCTCAACTTTTCTATAATCTAAAACTGTTGTAAAAAGAAGTCTATTAAATAATGGAGGGGGTTGTATCCAGAATACAGCTATGCCTTTATATTATTTTTTCTTTCTTTAAAGTTCCTGTTTATGGATCATTTACCATGCACCAGTCATTGCACTAAACCTTGACTATAAATGATCTCATCTAATCTTTACAATTCTTATGTTAGGTATCATTAAGCCTCTTTTACAGAAGCTGATGAAAAAGAAAGAGGTAATATAATGTAAATGGTGGAGCCAGTGTTGGAACCAAGGATCTTTCTGATCCCCAAATTCTAAGTGTTTGTCACTCTCACAGCATCCTGGCTTTTCAGGAAATGTTATCAAAGTACATGCCTTCTTAAGAGAAAAGAGTATTCTATCTAAAGCATGTGGAATTACTTTCAACAATAAAGATTTTTTTAAAAATCACGGGGATTGAAGACTCTCTAGATTTCACTTTAGTCATGATTACTTTAAAAGTCTCTCAGTTTCAGGTGGGACCTTCCAGCTGAAAGGATCTGTAGGGTGTCCAAGTTCACCCACAGTACTTCATGTTACAAATGGGCAAACTGAGGCACACCCGGAGCACTGGCCCCAAATCAGGAAGGAGTAGGGACCCGAGTTCCGTCCATTTCATTAATCCTCTACAGAGAAGAGCTAGGAACCCAGGTGCAATGTCATTAGTCCTCTATTGCCCACAGCTTCCTCTTTGTCGTTTAGGGAAGTAGAGGCTGACGCATCCGCCTTCCCCACTCACCCCCACAATTGGGTGGCACACTGCCCCCCAAGTACACACTGGGGTGAGGGATGAACCTGCAGGAGATGTCGGGGAGGGGCCTGCAGAGAACCGGGTCTCCTGCCAGGAGGGCTCGGGAGGCCCGTGGATACACAGGGGCAGGGCGCCAGGGGCTCCGGGACCGGGGTTCCTTCCTCGGCGCGCCTTGGGAACCAGGGCGTCGAGACGCACAGCCATCGTTTTGGAGCCCAGCGCATGGCCGGAGGCCACTCTCGGCCCCACAGCCGCCTGCTCTTTACGGGCGGGGGACAGGAGCAGGAGT
>NW_005354465.1:701732-702335 GCF_000412655.1 Myotis brandtii | reverse complement strand
GCAGATGACCAGCTCGCAGAAGGCCCTGATGCTGGAGCTGAAGTCCCTGCAGGAGGAGCCGGTGGAGGGCTTCCGGATCACCCTGGTGGACGAGTCCGACCTCTACAACTGGGAGGTTGCCATCTTCGGACCCCCCAACACCCTCTACGAAGGCGGCTACTTCAAGGTACTCCCCGCCCTGCCCAGACTCGGCTTCCCCCGCGGAGCCCTCCGCTCCCCGCCGCTTTCGGCGGCTTTCGGGGCCCAGAGGGAGGGGGGTGGTGCGGGGTCTCCTCACCTCGGCAGCCCCCTCCCCCCACCGGTGGAGGCAGGAAGGCCTGGCTCACCCAGTGCCTTTTCTTTGTCCTGGGGGTGGGGGCGGGAGGCCCGACTGCACCGGGAAATGGGGGAGCCTCTCGGGCTGGGGCAGTGGCGACCCGGGGAGGAGGGGGGCTGTCTTTGTTTTGGTTTGTGTTTTCAGCTGAGGGTGTGAGGGGGGAAAGAAGGTGGTTTGTCTGTGTCCCCTCTCGTCCTCCCATCAAAACCATCCCCGCGCCGGCTGGAACTGCCCCAGAGGGCAGAGTGACCTGCACTTAGTGGATTGGACCTTTCTTTCTTGAGGGT
>NW_005354465.1:694982-701714 GCF_000412655.1 Myotis brandtii | reverse complement strand
CTCATGCCCGGGGCAGCCCGGTGACCTGACATTTGGAGGGTTTGATGGGCTTCGGCCCAGTGCAGTTCCAACTTTGCATTCCAGTGGGCGGCAGTGGAGAATGGGGTGGTAAACAAGGGTCGCTGCTTTTTTCTCTCGCCTTTATCCACTTGAAGGAACTTGGGTTTAGCCCCCCTTTGTCCTCATTCTCTCTTTACTTCTGTGGTGTTTCCAAATGCCCTTTGTCCTCACCCTGCCCCCAACTTTCAGGCTTGTTGTTGTTGTTGTTTTGTTCCTGCGTGCAGACATACTCGCAGAGGGTGGACCTTAATGTGGGGAGATTGAGCGTTCCCCACTTTAGGGAGACGAAATTGGAACCTTTCGCTCAGGTGGCTAACTCACTAGCAAAGGGGTGGTCTCACGGATTGCAGGTGTCATCGCAGGTGAGCCGGTTTTCTGTAGTAGATAGTGACCATGCACATTGTTTCCATTGTTTCCTATGACTTTAGGGCGTTCTTGAATTTGCTGTTTTGTTGTTGTTTTTTTTAATTCCGTGGTAGATAACTTGGAAATACTGAGGTTGTTGTTTTTCTATTTTGTTGAATTTCTTACTATTTTTGAAGGGACGAATCACAAATTGAAGGTTGAACGTTTTAAATGGTGGGTACAGAGATCGAGGGAAATGAGTGTTTTAGGAATCTGTTTAGTTTTTTTTTATTTCCAAAATTAAGTAAAATAAAGCAGTGAGTCAGTCGTTTGTTTTGAAGGGAGGTGCGATCTTGGCAAAAGTTTTAAATGAGTATCTTAAGTCATGTAGTTATGTGTATTTTTAGGACTACCCAATTACTTTTGTTTTTTACCCTTATAAAGGTGGAAGACTCAGATTCAGGCTTGAAATTGGGTCAACTTTGTAGAAAAATGTGGCTAATCGATAGGGGAATGTTTAATATTCATGCCTGTGATAGTTACCGAATACCCAATAAAAGCACATTTTTAGAAAACTGTGTAAAAGCAGTACCAACTGTTTGCCTTTTGTGGTCACCACACTATACTTTTTCAGATGCAAACATTTAAAATCACTAAATAAACATACAAGTTTTTAATTGAGGAATATTCTCTTGTCAAGTATACATTTCATTTAGAGATACTGGAAAAATTAGTTGCACAAAATGGAATTTATATAACTTCTAGCAGAGCATTATTTAGCAAATTTTACTGGCCAAATTTAGTGGAGTAAAGTTTATTTCCAAAAAAGGATTGTTTCCCAAAAAATATCATTGATAGTCAAGGTAAATGTGCACTAGTTAGAATAACCTCACTCCAATGGAATTTGTTAAAAAAAAATTAAGTGTTTTCAAATTGTAATATTTTTGCTTAACTGAAAGGAGTGTAGAGAGCTCTCTCAGTTTGGAATAGGTAGTATATAAAGGGGACTTCCTGTAGCATATACTGATTTAAATTAAATGGTTTTTAAGTTTAGTCTTATTTAAAAAGAATGGTTTAATCTCCAGTTTTATTGTTAGGTTTCTTTATCTTTGTGTGTTTTTACCTTTAATTGTGACATTAAAATTTATGAAAATTCTTAAAACAGATTTTATGTTTTAGTCTTGTGTGAGAATTTTGTTCAATTTCATTTTCTTCCACTTTTTTCTTTATTGTATGGCCTTTTATCCCAAAATTCTTCACTGGAAACAGGCAAATTTATGGTCATGCTAGTGATAAGTTTTAAACCATTGTTTTTTATTTCATTGCTTTTGTCTTAAAACAAGGCTTTTAGTGTGTTCCATTACAGTTGCAGTTAAAAGTTGGCAAAGTCCGGCCGGTGTGGCTCAATGGTTGAGAGTCGACCTGTGAACCAGAAGGTCATGGTTCCATTCTTGTCAGGGCACATGTGGTGTTGCGGACTCAATCCACAATGTGGGCTGTGCAGGAGGCAGCTGATCAGTGATTCTCATAATTGATGTTTCTATCTCTTTCTTCCTCTTCCTTCCGCTCAGAAATCGATAAGATAGCCTGAGTATGCAAATTAACCGCCATTTTTGTTGGGTTAATTTGCATAGTCACTCTGATTGGCTGGTGGGCATAGCAGAGTGACACTAATTTGCATGTTTCTCTTTTATTAGTGTAGATATATATTATATATATGTATATATATATTTCAGAGGCCTCCTGCATGCCCCACACTGGGGATCGAGCTCACAATCCTGGTGTGTGCCCTGACTGGATTCGAACCGTGACCTCCTGGTTCATAGGTCGACACATAATCACTGAGCCACGCCCGTTAGGCAAAAAATATATATTTTTAAAAATAAAGTACAGCAGTGAACTCTTTGTAGTTTTGATTTCTTTCAGTAATCTGATTGAGGGCATAAAATATAGGTGTGTTCCATTTTTACAACACTCTACAAACTGATAACTTAGAAAGTATTTGTTATATTCTAAAAGTTTTCCTTAATAGGAGCTATTTAATTTAATTTTTTTATTGATTTCAGAGAGGAAGGGAGAGGAGATAGAAACATCAATGATGACAGAGAATCATTGATTGGCTGCCTCCTGCACGCCCCCTACTGGGGATTGAGCCCTCAACCCGGGCATGTACCCTTGACCAGAATTGAACCCGGGACTCTTCAGTCTGCAGGCCGATTCTCTATCCACTGAGCAAAACCGGCTAGGGCAATAGGAGCTTCTTTTTCAGATTTAACAATGATTTATATTAAAGAAACTTCAATAATTTTTTAAAATAAAGGGTTGCATAATTTTCATTTGTTCTAGCAGAAATGAATCTGTTTTCTGCACTCCTCCCCCCAAAAAAACACATCCTAAAACTCCAAAGTTAATATTTGGCCTGGTGATGTCCTTCAGATTATGGAATACTCTTATTATATGACTCTAATTCTTTTTTTTAAATATGTTTTTATTTTATTTCAGAGAGGAAGGGAGAGGGAGGGAGATAGAAACATCAGTGATGAGAGATTGGCTGCCTCCTGCACACCCCACACTGGGGATCGAGCCCACAACCTGGGCATGTGCCCTGACTGGGAATCAAACCCTGACCTCCTGGTTCATATATCGACACTCAACCACTGAGCCACACCAGCCGGGCTGACTCTGTAATTCTTAATATGTAGTTGAAACAATTCTTTTAAGGAAGTGATTTTTAGTCTTTCTGGTATATGGATCCTTTTGTGAAATTGAAGTTTCTCTGGAATAAATAGATACATGTAAACTAGTTTCTATGCATTTTCAGAGGCTTAACTGATAAGTTAATCCCTTTTTTAGGGGATTTGATAGGTAACTAACAACAGTTTTAAAAATTATAAAAGTAATGCTATTTTAAAAACAATTGTATGATGAGTTAAAATTTCTTTTTTAATTTTTCTTCAATCACTTTGAGAATACCTCTTAGGGCTTTTACCTTTTCTGGAAGTTGAAATGGTCTTAAGTGAACTAAGGCAACATTGTAAATTGAAACATAGTTAATGTCCAATGATTTTTTTTTGGCACTAAATGTAATTTTATTTTTTCCCCCCCCCCCCCCCCAACCCAGTGCAAATATAGCACCTCAGTATTTTATAGATGATGCTTTTACAGTATCAAGTTGATTCCAAGATGCATATTTATCTAGTTTTTAACTTCTCTGAAATTGGGTTGTGTCTTAGAAACCACAAAGTCATACAGTTGCCATCAGTCTGGTGGCACTTGTGACCTAATTGTGAGAGAACACTGCATTAAAATCTTCTGATATTTTCATTTTTCTTTCTTTTCTTTTTTTAAAAAAAATATTATTATTGATTTTAGAGAGAGAGGAATGGAGAGGGAGAGATAGACACATCGATGAGAGTGAAAAATCACTGATGGATTGCCTCCTGCATGCCCCCTACTAGGATTGAGCCTGCAGCCTGGGCATGTGCCCTTGACTGGAATCGAATCTGGGACCCTTCAGTCCACAGGCCGATGCTCTATCCACCAAGCCAAACCAGCTAGGGCTCATTTTTCTTATTGATTTTAAAGGGAGAAAGAGGGAGAGAGAGAGAGAGAGACAGAGAGACACATTGATTTGTTGTTCTACTTATCCATGCATCATTCATAGATTTCTTCTTGTATGTGCCCTGACAAGGGCTTGAACCCAAAACCTTGGTGCATCTTGAGGGTGGTCCAACCAATTAAGTGCCCCGGCCGGGACTTCTGATAATTTTTAAAAAAAAATATACTTTATTGATCTTCTACAGAAAGGAAGGGAGAGGGATAGAGAGTTAGAAACATCGATCAGCTTGCCCTGACCAGTTTGGCTCAGTGGATAGAGCGTTGGCCTGCGGACTGGAGGGTCCCGGGTTCGATTCCAGTCAGGGGCATGTGCCTTGGTTGCGGGCACATCCCCAGTGGGGGGTGTGCAGGAGGCAGCTGATCAATGCTTCTCTCTCATTGATGTTTCTGGCTCTCTGTCCCTCTTCCTTCTTCTCTGTAAAGAATCAATAAAATATTAAAAAAAAAAAAAGAAACATCAATCAGCTTCCTCCTGCACATCCCCTACTGGGAAAGTGCCCGCAACCAAAGTACATGCCCTTGACTGGAATCGAACCTGGGATCCTTCAGTCCGCGGGCCGATGCTCTATCCACTGAGCCAAACGAGTTAGGGCTGATAATTTTTTTTAAAATGCTAGCATCAGTACTTAAATTTGATAATAAGGGTTCTTATAATATTTTTTTTTTAATAAGAGAAAGTTTGTTTAGAAAGTCACAGAGGTAGAAGAAATGGGCTCAGGAAAGAAGTTATAGAGGCAAAAGAAGGGTTGTAGCTTAGGAGAGAGAAGAAAAGGTAACGTGCCTATTCCCCTCCTCTTCCCCTAAGTGGGAAGATTCCCTAAGTGGGGAATAGGAGGGGAATAGGAAAGGCGAGGGTTTGCTCTTGAGAGGGAGAACGCCAATAAGGATTATTCTTGAACAAAAGATTTGGGCCTTAATACTTTCTTTGCAGCATGTTAATTCCTGTTTCAGAGATTTGTGTTAGTAAACAGTATTTATTTTTAAAATATATTTTATTGATTTCAGAGCTGAAAGCGGGGAGAGAGAGAGAGAAAGAGAAGCATCAATGATAGAATCATTGATTGGCTGCCTCCTGCATGCCCCACACTGGGGATTGAGCCTGAAACTTGGGCTTGTGCCCTGACCAGAATTGAACTGTGACTTACTGGTTCATAGGTTGACGCTCAACCACTGAGCCAGGCTGGCTGAGCTAGATTGTTTTAAAGTAAATCTCAGACAACGTATCCTTTCATCCCTAAATGCTGAAGTCCCTAAAAGATAAGGACTTTAGTCTTACACTTGCTAAATAAATACTAACTCTTTCATACTATCGAACTAGGGGCCCAGTACATGAATTCGTGCACCTTGAAAGGAACTGTGGTCTGGGAGGCTGCAGTAGGCACAGGGGTGGGTCTTGGCCCATCCTCTGCGCCCC
This sequence comes from Myotis brandtii, assembly GCF_000412655.1. Classification (NCBI taxonomy): domain Eukaryota; kingdom Metazoa; phylum Chordata; class Mammalia; order Chiroptera; family Vespertilionidae; genus Myotis; species Myotis brandtii. Next base: position 696,277 of record NW_005354465.1, on the reverse strand, counting down.
CGCCTGGCCCCTGGTCTCCTGTCTGCTGGAAGCCCTGCACCCGGCACTGCTGAGCGATTGGGGCCAGCGCCAGCAGTGGATGTGAGTGGCGGCTGCTGTCCCGATTGCCCCTCAGGAGCAGAGGGAGGTAGAGAAGCCCTCGGGCAATCAGGGCTGGCAGCTGCTGCTCACTTGCTGATGGTGCCAAGCGATCGAGACGGGCGCTGGGCACCAGCAGTGGGTGTGAGCGGCGGCTCCGGTGCTGGCTGCGGGTACAAGCAGGGCCGGCGCTGGCAGTGGGTGCAAGTGGTGGCTCTGGCACTGGCAGCGGGTGCAAGCGGCGACTGCCGGCCCTGATCTCCCCTCAGGAGCAGGGGGAGGTGGAGAAGCCCTGAGGGATGATTGGGGCTGGCAGTCACCGTTTGCACCTGCTGACAGCACCGAGTGATCGGGGCTGGCGCCAGGCGCTGGCAGTGGGTGCGAGCGGTGGCTCTGGCGCCAGCAGCAGCGGATGCAAGTGGGGCTGGCACCGGCAGCAGGTGCAAGTGCCGCACAGGACCGCAGTTCGCGGGAGCAAAGAATTTTCAGTAACCACCAGAGGCTCGCCCCAATGGCAACCACCAGCACCCCGCCTTGGTCTGGCACCCCCACTCACCTCCACCATCCCGCTGTGGCCGACGCCTGCCATGTTCTGCGCACGCCCTCTGGTGGTCAGGGTACATCATAGTGACCAGTTCAGTTGTTCTGCCATTTGGTCTATTTGCATATTAGCCTTTTATTATATAGGATACCCCATTGGTGTTTAGATCTACAGTTGTCTCATAGATATACTTTTAGTTTGAATCAGGATCCAAAATGAGGCTCACAATTGCATTTAGTTGATATGCCTCTTGAGACTTTCTTAATTGATAGATTTCCCGTTCTCCCTTTTAAAACAATTTAAAAAAACCAGCTTTATTGAAATATAATTCACATGCCATATAATCCATCCATTTAAATGTACAACTCAGAGTTTTATAGTATACTAGAGGCCCGGTGCACGAAATTTATGCGGGGGGGGGGTCCTCAGCCCATTGTATGGACATTTGGGTTTTCCCTCTCCAATCTGGGACCCCTTGGGGATGTCCAACTGCCAGTTTAGGCCCGAACCTGGGGATCCTAAACAGGCAGTCGGACATCTCTCTCACAATCCTGGACCGCTGGCTCCTAATTGCTCACCTGCTTGCCTGGTTGCCCCTAACTGCTCCCCACCCCCGCTGGCCTGATCGCCCCTTACTGCCTCTGCGTGCCAGCCTGGTCGCCCCTAACTGCTCCCC
>NW_005354465.1:684118-694635 GCF_000412655.1 Myotis brandtii | reverse complement strand
AACTGCCCCCCTGCTGGCCTGGTCGCCCCCAACTGACCCCCCCTGCCAGCCTGGTCACCCCCACGCAGCCTGCTGTCCAGTCATTTGGTCGCCCCTCACTAACCCCCCTGCCGGCCTGGTTGCCTTACGCAGCCTGCTTGTTCATTCGTTTGGTTGTCCCTCACTAACCTCCCTGCCGGCCTGGTCATAGGCAGCCATCTTGTGAGGGTGTGAGGGTTAGTTTGCATATTACCTCTTTATTATATAGGATAAGTAGATTCATATGCTATATGGTTTTATGTGACTGGCTTTCATTTAGCATAATGTTTTCAAATTGATATATGTTGTGGCATGTATTTTTATTAAATAATGTTCCATTGTATGGACATTTGGGTTTTCCACTATTTGGCTATTATAAATAATACTGATGTGTGCAAGTTTGTGTGCAAGTTTCAGTGTGGGCATGTTTTCATTTTCTTGGGTATTTACCTAGGAATAGAATTACTGGGTCATATGACAACACTTGAGGAACTGCCAGACTGTTCCAAAGTGGCTGTACCATTTTACATTCCTACTAGCAGTGTATGATGGTTCTAATTTATTTTCATTTTCACCAACACTTGTTTACTCTTTTAAAAAAATTTTATTGTTGGCATTTGAATGTATTTAACTGCTTGACTGTTGTCTTCAGTTTTAAGGAATTCACTATTGGACTGGTTATAATTATATTTTATTACAAACTAAAGGATATTATTATAGTACTAAAAGTAATGGAAAGTTACTCTATTTCTAATACTAGAGGTTACCAATGGAAAGTTCTAGCCCCAAACTTTTAGTTACCTTTTTCCCCCACATTATTTCTTTGCTGCTTTAATTCTTATATAATTTTATTGATTGATTGATTTTAGAGAGAGGAAGGGGGGAACAACATCCATTTGTTGTTCCACTTATGTATGCATTCATTGGTTGGTTGTTGTACGTGTCCTGACCAGGAATTCAAGCCGCAACCTTGGCGTTTCGGAGGACGCTTTAACGAACTAAGCCAGCCAGGGTTCTGTTTTAATTCTTTTTTTTTTAAAGTATTTTAGAGAGAGACACACACATCCATGCTTCTCTTTCTCTGTTTCTCCCCATCACTTCTACTCTTTCTAAAAATCAATGGAAAGAATGTCCTCGGATGAGGATTAATAACAAGTTTCTGAAATTATGAAAAGTCACCTATAATGATACTATTCAGAAATAATTTTAAAAATATTTTTTCTTCTGACATTGCTATATTTTATCTAAAATATTAGATACTGTGTATTTATTTTATGTGTATATTTAAATGTATTTTTATTGATTTCAGAGGGGGAGAGAGAGAGAAACATCAATGATGAGAATCATCCACTGCCTCCTGCGCCCCCCCCCACTGGGGATCAAGCTCACAACCCAGGCATGTGCTCTGGGACCTGAATTGATCCGTGACCTTCTGGTTCATAGGTCAACGCTCAGCCAGCTGGGCTGCGTATTCATTTTTTAAAAAGGACATATTTTGAACACTTCCCCAGCTATCTATTATTTAATCTTTTCTCTTTTATTGGATTTGGAAATTCAGTGTAGAATTTAACACATTTTCATATGTATGTTTGTGTATTTTTCATATAAGTTTCTGGTCCTAGATATATTGGGTGAAGAGTTATGAGTACCTACATAACATATTTAGAGAAGATATTATGAACTTGTTTTGACAAAGCATAGCAGTAAAAATGCCAATTTTCTGGAGGACAAGGAAACCACAAAAGAGGTGGCTACTATGGCCTTGGTTTTTAAAAATTGTATATGAAAAGTTAAAGGAACTAGAATAACCAAAATAATTTTAAAAAGATAAATTTGGAAAACTCACTATATGTAATTTTAATATGTACTGTAAAGCTATACTAATCAAGACAGTGTGGTGGCCCTGGCTGGTTTGGCTCAGTGGACAGGGTGTTGACCTGCAGACTGACGGGTCCCGGGTTTGATTCCGGTCAAGGACACATGCCCAGGTTGCGGGCTCGGTCCCAGGAGGGGGCATGCAAGAGGCAGCCGATCAGTGATTCTCTTTCATTATTGATGTTTCTATCTCTCTCTCCCTCTCCCTTCCTCTCTGAAATCAATAAAAATATTTAAAAAAAAAGACAGTGTGGTGTATTGGCTAAAGGAACAGAATAGAGAGCCAGAAATAGACTTACACAAATATAGCCAACCAGTTTTTGTTTTGTTTTTTACAAAGGTGCAAACATAAATCAGTGGAGAAAAGGCAGTTTTTTCAACATGTGGTGTTGAAATACTGGGCATCCATATGTAAAAAAGTGAGCCTCAATCAGTAACATCATATACAAAAATTAATTGAAAATAGATCATAAACCTAAATGTAAAACATAAAGTAGAAAAAACCCTGAGAAGAAAGCATTGGAAAAAGTCTTGACCTTGGGTTTGGCAAAAAGCTCTTAGCACCAAAAACATGATCTATGAAAGAAAAAATTTGATGTGAACTTCATCAAAATTTAAAACTTTTTTTTCCAAATATATATTTTTATTGATTTCAGAGAGGAAGAGAGAGGGAGAGAGAAACATCAATGATGAGAGAGAATCATTGATCAGCTGCCTCCTGCACACCCCCTACTGGGGATCGAGCCTGCAACCTGGGCATGTGCCCTTGACCGGAATCGAACCCAGGACCCTTTAGACCTCAGGCCAACACTCTATCCACTGAGCCAAACCAGCTAGGGCAAAAATTTAAAACGTTTTATGTGATCGTCACAGTCAAAATAATTAAAAGACAAGCCATGAACTGGGAGAATATATTTGTATTGAGAAAGGACCTGGCTGCAGAATTTATGAAGAACTTAAAAAAAAGCCCCAACAAATTTATAAAATGGGTGAAAAATTTAACAGGCATTTCACTAAAGAAGATATTTGGATGGCATTAAAGCACATGCGAAGATAAAGATGCTCATTAATCATTAGGAAAATGCAAAATAAAGCCACAGTGAAGTACCATTTACATAACTTTTTAGAATGGATTAAATAAAATATTGTACTGATAGTACTGAGTGTTGGTGAGGATGAGGATTAACTGGAACTTTCATACATATGTTGGGTGAGAATGCAGTTTATTACAAAGTTAAATACTATACAATTACCATATGCTTCAATAATGCCACTTCTAATAATTTGTCATAGAGCAATACAAGCTTGTGTAAATACTAAGTTTACACAGAAGTGTGAATGCAAATATTTATAGCAGCACTATTCATAATGGTCCAAACTGGAAACAACCCAAATGTCCATCAGTGGATGAATGTATAAGCAAACTGATATCTCTACATTACTGAGTGCTATTCAGCAATAAAAGGGAACCAACTGTTAATACATCAGTAACATGGATGAATATCAAAGGCATTCTGGCAGTCTCATAAGATTACATTCTGGCCCTAACCGGTTTGGCTCAGTGGATAGTGGTTCTCAACCTTCCTAATGCCGCGACCCTTTAATACAGTTCCTCATGTTGTGGTGACCCCCAACCATAAAATTATTTTCGTTGCTACTTCATAACTGTAATTTTGTTACTGTTATGAATCATAATGTAAATATCTGATATGCAGGATGTATTTTCATTGTTCTCGACCCACAGGTTGAGAACCGCTGGGAGCATCGGCCTGTGGATTGAAGGGTCCCAGGTTCGATTCCGGCCAAGGGCATGTACCTTGGTTGCGGGCACATCCCCAGTAGGGGGTATGCAGGAGGCAGCTGATCGATGTTTCTAACTCTCTATCCCTCTCCCCCTCTGTAAAAAAATCAATAAAATATTTAAAAAAAGAAGATTACATTCTGAATGAGTCCATTTAGCTAACTTTCTGGAAAGACAAAACTGGACTAGTAAATACAAAGAACCAGATCAGTGGTTTCCAGAGGTTTGGGGGAGAGGGAGAGTTTGACTACAAAGGGCAGTGTGAGGGAATTCTTTGGGGGTGTTGGCATTGTTTTGTATTTATGGTGGTGGTTACAAGAATCTATGTACATGCAAACTTATAAAAGTGTATACCAAGCCCTGGCCAGTGTTAGTCAGTGGTTAGAGATTTGACCTGCACACAAAGGGTCTCAGGTTTGACTCCCTGTCAGGGGTACATGCCTGGGTTGCAGGTTCGATCCCCGGCCTTGGTTGGGGTGCCTGTGAGAGGCAATGAATCGATGTGTCTTTTCTCTCTATCCCCTCCACTCTCTCTAAAAATCAATGGAAAAAATATCCTCGTGTGAGGATTAACAACAAAAAGTGTACACCACAAAGGTGAATATTGCCCAGCTAGTGTGTCTTAGTGGTTAAGCATCGACCTGTGAACCAGGAGGTCACGGTTCAATTCCCAGTCAGGGCACATGCCCAGGTTGCAGTCTCAATCCCCAGGGTGGGGTGTGCAGGAGGCAGCCAATCAATGATTCTCTCTCATCATTGATGTTTCTACTTCTCATTCCCCCTCTCCCTTCTCTGAAAACAATAAAAATATATTTTAAAAAAAGAAAGTGAGCCCTAAGCAGTTTGGCTCAGTGGATAGAGCGTCGGCCTGCAACTGAAGGGTCCCAGGCTCAATTCCGGTCAAGGGCATGTACCTTGGTTGCGGGCACATCCCCAGTAGGGAGTGTGCAGGAGGCAGCTTAATCGATGTTTCTCTCTCATCGATGTTTCTAACTCTCTACCCCTCTCCCTTTCTCTCTGTAAAAAAATCAATAAAATACATATTTTTTAAAAAGTGAATATTTTGCTATATAAATTTTAAAAGTAAAAAAAGCAGACTTAATAAAGTTTTATTTGTCAGTTATGCTCCAATAAAGCTGAAAAAATAAGATTAATTTTTAAAAGGAAAAAGGTTCTTGTTAAAAAATGCACAATGGCTTTGTTATATTTTCTGAGTACTACTTAGATCAGCGGTTCTCAACCTGTGGGTCGTGACCCCTTTGGGGGTCGAACGACCCTTTCACAGGGGTCGCCTAAGACCATCGGAAAACACATATATAATTACATATTGTTTTTGTAATTAATCACTATGCTTTAATTATGTTCAATTTGTAATAATGAAATTGGGGGTCACCACAACATGAACTGTATTAAAGGGTCGCGGCATTAGGAAGGTTGAGAACCACTGACTTAGATGCACCTATTTCTGAGGTTGAATGAACTAATAAGCAAAAGTGAGTTCACTGTCATGGACTTTAAAAAGAAGCTACTTACCTATAGCTGGTTTGGCTCAGTGCTTAGAGTGGTGGCCGAGGACTTAAGGGTCGCGGATTTGATTCTGGTCAAGGGTATGTACCTCAGTTGCAGGCTTGATCTCTGCCCCAGTCGGGGTACATGAGGGAGACAACCAATCGATGTGTCTTACATCAATGTTTCTCTCTCTGCCTCTCCGTCTCCCTTCCACTTTATAAAAAAAAAAAAAATCAATGGAAAAAAATATCCTCTGGTGAGGATTAAAAATAAGAATAATAATGCCCTGGCTGGTTTGGCTCAGTGGATAGAGCGTCGGCCTGCGGACTCAAAGGTTCCGGGTTCGATTCCAGTCAGGAGCACATGCTTGGGTTGCAGGCTCAGTCCCCAGTTGGGGGTGTGCAGGAGGCAATCGATCAATGTTTCTCTCTGGTTCTTCCTTTCCCTTCCTCTCTGAAATCAATAAAAATATATTAAAAAAAGAAGAAGAATAAAAAAACAAAAGAAGCTACTTATGCCGTTCTTTCTTTCCAACTTGGGGGGTATAATGGCTCCCGCAAAAAAGGGTGGTGGAAAGGGCTCTTGTGCCATCAAGGAGGTGTGTCCAGAGAATACACCATCAACATTCATAAGCGCATTCATGAAGTGAGTTTCAAGAAATGTGCCCCTCGGGCACTCAAGATCTGGAAATTTGCCATGAAGGAGATGGGAACTCCGTATGTACACATTGACATCAGGCTGAATGAACAAAGTTTCTCTGGGCCAAAGGAATAAGGGGTGTCCCATACCCTGTCCAGGTACAGTTGTCCAGAAAACGAAATGAGGATAAAGAGACACTAAACAAGCTCTATATGTTGGTCACCTATGTACCTGTCACCACTTTCAAAAATCTACAAACAGTTAATGTGGATGAGAACTAACTGCTGATTGTTGAATAAAGTTATAAAACTGCCAAAAGAAATAAAAGAAGCTACTTACTATATATAGGCTATTGTTAGGGTCTTCATCCATTTAACCATATGTCCTGTATTTATATCTCCTACTGCTCTCTACCAGAATCAATGTTATGAATATAATGAAAAGATGAAATGTTATTATATCCTTGGTTTGTCAATTAAAAGGAAAAGATTTCTAGGATTTTAAACACTAATAATGCTTAGCTAACTGGAAGACATACAAAGGATACAGTGCTGAGTTGTGTGTTGTTTTTTGTGTGCTGAGTTTTTATTTATTCATGCTTTTAAAATGTCTTGCAGTCTAACCATATCTAAAAACCAGGGTTAGTTTTTCATGTTGGAAGAGACCTTAGTGATTATCTAATTTTTCAAATAAAGACATTAAGGTCTAGGAAAGGAAATGACTAGTTCAAAGTTATAAGGGAATTTGTTAGAGAGCTAGCTATATAACTCAGGTCTAATTTTTTTCTCTCCCCTGATTGTGTAACCTGCTTCAGTGCCTACAGCTACGGGCAGAGACCAGGTAATGGTTGAAGGTCACAGTTTGCTCTGGCATGAGCACTGTGAGAACCCAGGGGGACGGGCCTGCCATAAATCCAAATCCATGTGTTCGGTCTTCTTAATATCCATTTCATTAAACCAGTGTATAATAATCACTAATAAATTATTTCATACTCTTTGGTTGAACTTTAAATTCTGTCCTAATTTAATAATTCAAATCTATAGAAACAATATATGCATTTAAATTAATTTTAAGGTGTACAGTTATGAATTTTGTTAAATATGTCATCATATTCAGATTTTTTTTGGAAGAAAAAGCAATTGGAAAAAATAACAGGCAGTTTTCATACCATACATGTGAGGAAAAAAAATATTTTTTCCCTCCCAAAGAATGTAGAAAATGGCTCTAAAGATTATCTAAAAGTTACAACTAGTGTAGTTTAGCAAATCCTCATTATTTTGAATTCTATTAATTTGAAATTTGTGGCAGTTTCTAACAAGAGCTCAACAGTTCCCTTACAATAAAAATGTTATTTAATAGAAGATTATGAGACTGAGAGGTAAACTATTATATGGATCACTTTTCAAATATTTTGATGACATAGCTTTTAAAATTGTAGTAATATATATAACATTTGTCACTTTAACCATTTTTAGTGCATAATTTAGTGACATTAAGTATATTTACAATGCTGTGTAACCATCACCACTGTCTATTTCCTAAACTTTTTCATTATCCCGAAGTGGAACTCTGTTAATTGAAGTAACTCCTCAATTCCCCCTCCCTTGCTAACTTCTATTCAATTTTCTGTCTTTATGAATTTACCTAGTCTGAATACCTCATGTAAGTGAAATCATACAATATTTGTCCTTTTGTGTCCAGCTTATTTCACTTGTTAAGTTTTCAGGGTTTGTCTGTGTTTGTAATATGTATCAGAATCTCATTCCTTTTTTAATGGCTGAAAATAATAATCACATTTTATTAACCCATTCATCTGTTGAAGCTTGGTTGTTTCCACCTTTTGGCTATTGTGAATAATGCTGTTCTCTCTTGGATGCTGCAAGTGTTTAAAAGAAATTACGCATGCTCCCATTTCTTACAGTATTGTTCTCTTTCTTTCTTTTTTTTTCTTTTTTTTAATATATTTTATTGATTTTTTACAGAGAGGAAAGGAGAGGGATAGAGAGTTAGAAACATCCATGAGAGAGAAACATTGATCAGCCGCCTCCTACACAACCCCCACTGGGGATGTGCCCGAAACCAAGGTACATGCCCCCGACTGGAATCGAACCTGGGACTCTTCAGTCCACAGGCTGATGCTCTAGCCACTGAGCCAAACTGGTCAGGGCCTCTTTCTTTTTTAAAAAAAATAATATTTTATTGATTTTTACAGAGAGCAAGGGAGAGGGATAGACAGTTAGAAACACGGCTGAGAGAGAAACATCAATCAGCTGCTTCCTGCATGCCCCCTATTGGGGATCGAGCCTGCAACCAAGGTACATGCCCTTGACCGGAATTGAACCCGGAACCCTTCTTCAGTTCGCAGGCGATGCTCTATCCACTGAGCCAAACCGGTTAGGGCTTTCTTCTTTCTTTCTTTCTTTCTTTCTTTCTTTCTTTCTTTCTTTCTTTCTTTCTTTCTTTCTTTCTTTCAATGAAGAGGGTGATGCAGAGTGAACTAGAAGCCATTTAGGCCCCCCCCCCCCAAAAGCCCTTTTGGCCCCCCCCCCCCCAAATATATATATACTAGTGGCCTGGTGCATGAAATTCATGCATGGGGGGTTCCCTCAGCCCAGCTTGCACCCTCTCCAATCGGGGACCCCTTGGGGGATGTCTGACCGCCGGTTTAGGCCCAATCCAACAGGAATCGGGCCTAAACCGGCGGTTGGACATCCCTCTCGCAATCTGGGACTGCTGGCTCCTAACCACTCACCTGCCTGCCTGCCTGATCGCCCCTAACTGCTTCTGCCTGCCTGTCTGATCGCCCCCAACTGGCCTCCCCTGCTGGCCTGACCACCCCTAACAGCCTCTGCCTTGGCCTCTACCACCATGGCTTTGTCCGGAAGGAAGTCGGACATTTGAAAGATGGCCGGTACACCTGGTCTAATTAGCATATTACCCTTTTAATAGTGTATGTATATATGTGTGTGTGTGTGTGTGTGTGTGTGCATATATATATATATATAAAGCCCGTTGCACGAAGGTTTGCGCAATAGGCCTTCCTTCCCCTGGCTGCTGGCACCGGTTTTCCTCCGGCACCGCCGCAGCTGCAGCGGAGAAGCCAAGCCTCTTCAGTCTTCAGTCTTCAGTCTTCACTCCGGCCGGAGCCTTCAGTCTTCGCTCCATACCTGCGTATGCAAATTAACCACCATCTTTGTTGGGTTAATTTGCATAGTCACTCTGATTGGCTGGTGGGTGTAGCAGAGTGACACCAATTTGCATGTTTCTCTTTTATTAGTGTAGATTTATAAATATATATTTATTAAACTAATTTCAGAGATGAAGGGAGAGAGAGAGAGAAACATCAATGATGAGAGAGAATCATTGATCCGCTGCCTCCTGCATGCCCCCTACTGGGGATCAAGCTCGCAACCCAGGCATATGCCCTTGACCAGAATCAAACCCTGGTTCCTTTAGTGTACAGGCTGATGCTCTACCCACACAGTCAAACCATCTATTCTAGGGCAACTTCTAAATTTCTTATTTCAAGTTAAAACATTAAAATAAACAAACCACAGTTTTACATTTCCCTAATTTAAAGAATCAAATAGATTCCAGCCCTGACCTGGTGGCTCAGTTGGTTGGAGTGTTGTCCCCTACACCAAAAAGGTTGCAGGTTCGATTCCCAGTTAGGGCACATCCAGGTTGTGGGTTCAGTCACCAGTCGGAGTGTATACAAAAGGCAACCAATTGATGTTTTTCTCTCACATCAATGTGTTGTTTTTTTCTCTTCCTCTCCCTTTCTCTTTCGAAATCAATAAAAACATTAAAAAGAGAAAAGAAAACCTCTTACCTATTAGCCATCACACTTCGTTTCCCCTCAACCTCTTCAACCCTAGTTAACCACCAGTCTTTCTGTTTAGATGTGCCTGTTCTGAACATTTCATATAAATGGAATTAAATAGTACATAATATGTTAACTTTTGTGACTGACTGACTTTCATTTAGCATAATATCTTCAAGGTTCATCATGTTGTAGCATGTATCAGTATTTTATTGCTGAATAATAATCCATTGTATGGACATAGCATATTTTGTTTATCCATTTGTTGATGGACATTAGTGTTGTTCCTGCTTATTGGCTATTAGTAATGCTTCTGTGAACATTTATGTACAAGTTTTGTGTGGATAGACTTCCATTTCTCTTGGGTATATACCTACAAGTGGAATTGCTAGATCATAGAGTAACTATGTTTAACTTTTTGGGGAATTGCCAGATTGTTTTCCAAAGTGGCTGCATCATTTTACCTTTCCATCAGTCTCCTAGAGCCGTGGTCGGCAAACCGCATCTCGCAAGCCACATGCGGCTCTTTGGCCCCTTGAGTGTGGCTCTTCCACAAAATACCACGTGCGGGCGCGCACATACAGTGCGATTGAAACTTCGTGGCCCATGCGCAGAAGTTGGTATTTTGTGGAAGAGCCACACTCAAGGGGCCAAAGAGCCGCATGTGGCTCGCGAGCTGCGGTTTGCCGACCACTGTCCTAGAGTATTCTGAACTTCATTATGTATTGTTGTCTTCTATATCTAGTTTGCAGCTGTTACCTGAGATCACTACCTTCACCCTCATCTTGGGTATTTCATGCTTCTCCTACCTTTGTTGGAGTGGTTGTTTTCTTTTCTTTTTTTTTTTTTTAA
>NW_005354465.1:683087-684083 GCF_000412655.1 Myotis brandtii | reverse complement strand
GATAGAGAGTTAGAAACATCGATGAGAGAGAAACATCGATCAGCTGCCCTGCACACCTCCTACTGGGGATGTGCCCGCAACCAAGGTACATGCCCTTGGCTGTAATCGAACCTGGGACCTTTCAGTCTGCAGGCCGACGCTCTATCCACTGAGCCAAACCGGTTAGGGCTGGAGTGGTTGTTTTCTATATTTTCTGTGTCTTCTTTGATTCATTCTCTTGTTTTGGTATATCACATCCTTCAGTAGATTTTTGAGAAAGTGTGCATAGCAGGTAAATTTTTTGAGTTCTTGTTCTAACTCTACACTTGCATTGCTTGGCAGTGTATACACAGAGTGGCCAGATTATTATGACCACCGACGTTTGTAGGCAAATTAGCTATAATTTCGCGCTGAAGTTGCCAGAGGGCCAGATCATTATAAATAGGGAAGCAGGTTGTTTACCACAACAGTAGGAGTGATTTTTTTTTCCGAAGATATAGGTAAACACGATTTAACAGCCTTTGAATGTGGGCTATATATTATTATGAGTGGCCAGATTATTATGACCACCTGACGTTTGTGGGCAAATTAGCCGTACACTGCATCGTGTGGGATATGGAAGCCGAAGGCCTGTTCGAACATCTTTGCTGTCTGCAGTTACCAAGATAAAACGTCTCCAATTTGCACAGGAACACAAGGATGGGACAGTCGAGCATTGAAAAAAAGTCATGTGGTCCGATGGATCACGTTTCCAGTCTCATCATGCAAATGGCAGAGTGAGAATTTGGCGGAAACAGCATGAAAGCATGCACCCCACATGCATGAGTACAACCCTTCAAGCTCGTGGGGGCACTGTTATGGTTTGGGGCATGTTTTCCTGGCATGATTTGGGCCCTTTAATTCGTGTGGAACAACGTCTGAATAGCACAACATACCTAATTATCGTTGCTGATCAAGTTTATCCTATCATGTTGATGGCATATCCCAATGGAGATGGCTTCTTCCAACAAGACAATG
>NW_005354465.1:676294-682847 GCF_000412655.1 Myotis brandtii | reverse complement strand
TCAGGTGGTCATAATAATCTGGCCACTCATAATAATATATAGCCCACGTTCAAAGGCTGTTAAATCACGTTGTTTAGCCATATCTTCAGAAAAAAATCACTTCTACTGTTGTGGTAAACAACCTGCTTCCCTATTTATAATGGTCTGGCCCTCTAGCAACTTCAGCGTGAAATTATAGCTAATTTGCCTACAAATGTCAGGTGGTCATCATAATCTGGCCACTCAGTATATATTCTAGGTTGGAAATCCTATAGCTTTAGAATTTTGAGGCTATTGCTCTATTGTCTTCTTGGTTCTGGAAGTACTGTTTGACATTCAAAGCCATTCTAAATCCTGTCCATTATATGTGACTTTTTTCTGGAGTTTGCAGAATCTTCTTCGTATTCCCAATGTTCTAGAATTTCACATTACTGTGGATATTCATATTCTTTAGTGTTGGGAAATTTTCTTGAATTATTTGAATGATATTTTCTCTGGTACATTTTTGTTGTTCATTTTTGGAAGCACTTATCTAGGTATTAGATTACCCAGATTATTCCTCTGATTTAAAAAATCTTTCCCTACAATCAGTTTGTGCTTTTATTCTTTTAAATTATTACCTCACCTTTATCTTCCAATCCTTCTGTGAAGTTTTTTATTTTTGTTCTGTGTAGCATTTTTTTTAATATATATTTTATTAATTTTTACAGAGAGGAAGGGAGAGGGATAGAGAGTTAGAAACATCGATGAGAGAGAAATATTGATCAGCTGCCTCCTACACACCCCCTACTGGGGATGTGCCTGCAACCAAGGTACATGCCCTTGACCGGAATTGAACCTGGGACCCTTGAGTCCGCAGGCCGACGCTCTATCCATTGAGCCAAACTGGTTAGGGCTAGCATTTTTTATTGTAACTTACAATAAGATGTGTGGATCTTAAGTGCGTGACTTGATTAGTTTTGACAAATGTATACATCTAATTTAGCCATTACCATAGTCAAATTATAGAACATTTCCATCATTTCAGAAAGTTACTTATGCCTTATACCCCTCTCCAATCATTTTCTTTCACACCAGACAACCACAGTTGTCTTCTGTCACCTATCACCGTAGCTCTAGATTTGCCTGTTCCAGAACTTCATATATGAAATCATACAGTATGTATTCTTAGGTTTGGCTTCTGTTGCTCAACATAATGTTTTTGAGATTCACATGTTATAAGTATGTTCTTTTTGATGAGTTGTATCTTATTGGATTAATAGATACTTAAATTGCTTCCAATCTTTGGCTACTCAAAACTTTCATGAACATTCTTTTTAAATATATATATATTTTTTATTGATTTCAGAGAGGAAGGAAGAGGGAAAGAGAGATAGAAACTTTAATGAGAGAATCATCTATTGGCTGCCTGCTGCACACCCCCAAATGGGGAATCGAGCCAGCAACCGGGGCATGTGCCTTGCCTGGGAATCTCATTGTGACCTCCTGGTTCACAGGTCGTTGCTCAACCACCGAGCCACATCAGCTGGGCTACGAACATTCTTGTTAAGGTCTTTTCATTTCTTTTTCTTGGGTAAATATCTAGACATGAAATTTATTGTGTATTTTTATTTTTGCTGTTTATTTAATTTTAAGAGTGCTCTCTTGATAATTGATTTTTAAAAATATGTTTTTATTGATTTTAGAGAGAGAGAAAGGGAGCGGGTGAGTTAGACACATCGATGAGAGAGAAACATCACTGATGGGCTGCCTTCTGCATGCCCCCTGCTGGGGGTCAAGCCTGCAAACCCAGGCATGTCCCCTTCACTGGAATCGAACCCAGGACCCTTCAGTCAGCAGGCTGACCCTCTATCATTGAGCCAAACCAGCTCGGGCTGCATTCTTAATTTACTACAATTTAAGCTACTGCTTTTCAAAAAATGCAAGAGCCATATAACAGCTCGGGCTCCCCTTGACTGTAATTGAACCAGGACTCTTCAGTCCTCAGGGTGACGCTCTATCCCCTGAGCCAAACTGGCTAGAGCTCTTTTGCTTGTTTTTAAATCAGGTGTTTTATGTTTTACATCAGGTCTGTGATCCATTTTGAGTTACTTTCTGTGAAGTGTGTAAGGTCTGTATCTAGATTTTAAAAAATATATATTTTTATTGATTTCAGAGAGGATGAGGGAGAGAGAGATAGGAAAACATCAGTGATGAGAGAGGGTCATTGATGGGCTGCCTCCTGCACGCCCCATACTGGGGATCGAGCCCGCAACCCAGGCATGTGCCCCTGACTGAAATCAAACCAGGGACCCTTCAGTCCACAGGCTGAGGCTCTATCCACCGAGCCAAACCAGGTAGGGCTAGATTTTTTTTTACATGAATGGTAGCATACTTAATTGCAGCATTCTTCTTTTTTTCACTTAATATTTTAAAATATATTTTAATATATACTTTCCATATCATTAAAGAGTTAGTACCCTCACTCTTTTTCTTTAGTTATTAATTTTGCACATTTGTTTATTTCTAGGTATTTTATTGTTGCTATTTCAAATAGGATATTTTCTTAATAGATACTTGTTTGTGGGAGTCCTTTGAATTTATTGGGTTAATTTGTGCTGGTTTCTCCTGCCATTTGGAATAATTTTCCAGTTGATTCTTTTTAGATTTCCAAGTAAACCATATAACTTGAAAATTATGATAGATTTAGTTATTTCTTTTTTTTACACTTTTCTTTGTCCTGTTTAATTACACTGGCTGCTATATGGAGAAATTAAGTAACTATTATGATAAAGCATATCCTTATCTTTATCTGACTTTACTGAGAAGCTTGTGGTACTTATTAAAAATTATATGGGCCTGGCCGGGCGTGGCTCAGTGGTTGAGCATTGACCTATGAACGAGGGGGTCATGGTTTGGTTCCCGGTCAGGGCACATGCCTGGGTTTCGTGTTCAATCCGCAGTGGGGGATGTGCAGTAGGCAGCCGATCAGTGATTCTCTCTCACCATTCATGTTTCTAACTCTCTCTCCCTTTCTTTCTGAAGTCAATAAAAATATATTTTAAAAAAATTATATGGGTTTTAGGTTAGACATAATATTCATTATCATATTATTGAAGTATCTGGCTTTAAAAAATAATCAAGAGTGGTTGTTGAAATCTCTTGCATGCCTTTTCCATCTCTATGGAGATGATATATTGTTTTTCATTCCTGATTTTATTAATCATTAAATTTACAAATATTATGACCTAATAGTATATGGTTATTAATTAGTAGTATACAGTTATTATTTAGAACCAGTTAAGGAAAGTGGAGATGTTTCTAGGCTTGCCTGTTTGGTTGAAATAAGACTGCCTGGAAATGAGTCAGTTTCACATATGTAGAAAACAGTTGAATTTCCATTAAATTCCAGGCATTTTTTTCAGGTCAAGAAGAGTCTAAATGAGAAAATTTCTAACTCAGCAGAGAATTACAAAGATAATAATAGGTACTGTTTATTGAGTGATTAACATGTTCCCTGACCTGTGTGAAGAAGAAGAAGAAGAAGAAAAAAAAAACATATATTTTTTGTAATATCCAGACTCTATTAATTACTAGCTGTGTGACTTTGTGCAAGTTACTAAAACCCTTTTTATTCATTTTCCTCATTTGTAATATCTATATATATAACCTATATATATAAAAGCCTAAACGACCAGCAGACCAGCCAACCGTCTGGTAGCTATGATGCACACTGACCACCAGGGGGCAGATGTTCAACGCAGGAGCGGAAACCACAGGCATGGAAACATGGAACAGTCTGATGAATCTCAGAGGGAAAAGGGGGGGAGGGCGGGAAGAGATTATATGCATACTAGAGGCCTGGTGCACGGAATCATGCACCAGTGGGGTCCCTTGGTCTGGCCTGCGCCCTCTTGCAATCCGGGATCCCTCTGGGGATGTCGGAGAGCTGGTTTCGGCCCAATCCCCACATGCCTGGCCTGCAGGGATCTGGCTGAAACCAGCCCGATGCAGATTGATGTACTGATGGGGTTCCTCGGGCTGGCCTGTGGGAATCGCCGAAGCCGGCTCTCCGATATCCCCCGAGGGGTCCCGAATTGCGAGAGGGCGCAGGCCATGCCCAGGGACCCCACCCGTGCACGAATGGGCCTATGGTGGGTTTGATAATACCTATTGCATAGGGTTGTTTTAAGAATTAAATGAGTTAATATATCTAAAGAATTTAGAACAGTGCCTGGAACATAGTAAGCACTAGGTAATTGAAGAGCTACTACTGTCTTACGTTTCTTACAGCATGAGATGTCATTGAACCACTCTCATATATTTGGGGAAACTATAGCTCACAGGGAGTTTGAGTCCAGAGTTACCCAGATTAGTTTGCACTCCTGATTCTAAAGCTGATTAATTCTGTCTGCCTTAACTATATTTTGCCCTGGCTCCCAAAGCAGGATAATTGGATGTTCAGGCAGGGAGGTTTATTGGCACCATGGCAAGCAGAAACTGAATATACTTTTAGAACAAGAATTCAGAATTAAAGTTGGGCTCACATTGTCATTTGGGCTGGAGGAAAGAGATTGGAGTCGAGTAATTAGACCATTCAGGATTAACTGAGTCTGAGGATCAAGGGCTATGCATAGTAATCAAGTCAAAATTGTTCCTGGGAGTAGGGATGCACTGATTCTGTGGGTGTTGAAAGTAGCAATAGCTGCAAGGAAGATTACTGTGGAAACTGGTAACTAGGCTATCATTAGTTACTTCATTTCTCAGTCACCTGTATTTACTCATCTCATTATACAAGACCAGCTGTGCCGAGATATTAGCTGGACTCATGAGCTACTGAACTCATGGTTTATATGTCCTTTGCAATAACAAGTTTCATCTATTTCCTGATGGCTGATGACATAACTGACTTGCCTATCTGGATTCCTGACTTTTGGCTTACTCTTTACCTCTCAAAATTTGCCGGCCCCTCCAAATCCTGCCAATCCAGATTCCTTACTGCTTTCACATAACTGACTTGATACCTTTTTCCTTTTATGTTAAAATTTTAATTTGTAAAAGTAATTCAGCTATATCCTTTTTGTTATTTTTTCAAGTTGATTTCAGAGAGAGGAAGGGGGAGAGAGAGAGAAAAATGTTGATCTGAGAGCGAAACATCAATTGGTTACTTGCTGCATGCACCCTGACTGGGGATTGAACCCACAACCTGGGCCATGTGTCCTGACTGGAATCAAACCTGCCACCTTTTGGTGTACGGGATGACGCTTCAACCAACTGTACTACACTGGCCAGGGCAGCTACATCCTTTTTAAAGTCAAACATAATGTGAAGTTTATAATAAAAAGACGAGTCCCTTACCACTACCCAGAAGCAACCTCTGTTAGCTTTTTAGAAATGGGGAGAAAGTGAGTCTGTATTTACCTCCCTCCCTCCTATGGTGACCTCCAGCATAAAGCCACACCCGAGGAGAGCCCTGCTCCCAGATTCAGTCACCCATGCCAGTATTTATTTAACTATTTGTTGTTCTTTCTAGGATTGAATTCATGAATTCTAAATTCATGGCTCTTTATCATTATTTTTTGCTCATACCAGCTCTTTTCTTGTTGGTTGGTTGGTATGTATATATGTATCCATTTCTTTTTATCCCTGTTTTTACTTCTCTTCCCCTTCTATAGGCCAGCGATTTTCAACCTTTTTCATCTCATGGCACATATAAACTAATTACTAAAATTCTGCAGCACACCAAAAAATATATGCCGATCTGGCAAAAAAAATAGGTGTAATTTTGATTCATTCACACCAGACAGCTATTGTTGTATTGGCTATTGTCATTTTTTAATTTGATAATCTAAGGGGAAAGAGGTAGGTGCCTCTAAGTAGTCATGTATTGCATGGTTTAAAAATTCTTGACACATAAGTTGAAAATCACTGCCTTAAGCAATCATCTTCTATACATATATAAAAGCCTAATATGCAAATTGTCCCCTCGGGAGTTCGACCAGGAGACTGGGAGTTTGATCGCTTGCTATGATGTGCGCTGACCACCAGGGGGCGGCGCAGAATGAAGGAAGGCCCCGGCCGGCAGCTGGAAGGCCCCGATCGGCCCTGATTGCCGACCAGGCCTAGGAACCCTACCTGTGCACAAATTTCATGCACCGGGCCTCTAGTTCTAATATATTTATGAATATCCTTTGGTAAACACTCTTATTTAAAAAAATGTTTTATTGATTTTAGAGGGGAGCACCATCCATGTGAGAAACATTGATTGGTTGCTTCCTGCATGCACCCTAACCTGGGACCAAACCCACAACCTGGGCATGTGCCCTGACTGGAAATAGAATTGGTGACCTTTTGGCATACAGGACAACACTCAATCAACTGAGCCACGCCGGCCAGGGCAGTAGGCATTCTTTTAAAAAAATATTGAGCCCGGCCAGTGTTGCTCAGTGGTTGACTGCCAGCCATGAATGAAGAGGTCTGTGGTGCTTCAGTTCTGGGTTGTAGGCTGGATCCCCAATATGGGGTGTGCAGGAAGCAGCCGACTGATGTTTCTCTCTCATTGATGTTTCTATCTCTCCCTCTCTTTTCCTCTCTA
>NW_005354465.1:663100-676255 GCF_000412655.1 Myotis brandtii | reverse complement strand
TGTGTTGTCAGTGGTTAGAGTGTTGGCCCATGCACGGAAGGCACGGAAGGGTCACGGGTTTGATTCCCGGTCAAAGGCATGTACCTGGGTTGGAGGTTCGATCCCTGGTCCAGGTGGGACGTGTGCAAGAGGCAACCAATTGATGTGTCTCTCACATTGATGTTTCTCTCTCTCCTTCTCCCCATCCCTCCTTTCCACTCTTTAAAAAATCAATGGAAAACATATCCTTGGGTGAGGATTAAAAAGCAAAAAATTATTGAAAAAAAATTTTGAACAATTACAAACTTAGAGAAAAGCTCAAAGAACTTCCTTCCTTCTTCCTGAACCATTTGATGAGAGTAAGTTGCCAGTCTCTGATGTCCCACCATTTCTCTGAATATTTTAATTTATTTCTTACAAACAACAACTTTCTACATAATCATACTATAACTATCAACAATCAGGAAATTAACATTGAGACATCATACCATCTAATCCTCAAATACATTCTATTTTGCCAATAATGTTAGTATTGTTTTTTGTAGCAAAAGGATCTAGTTCAGACTCACCTGTTGCTTTTAGTTGTCCTGTCTCTGTAATCTCTTTCAGACTGCATGTAATCATTCCTTTGTCTTTTCTAGACTTTCATGGCCTTGATAGTTTGATGGTTACTGGAGACTTATTTTGCAGAATGTCCCTCAATTTAAGTTAGTAACATTTTCTCATGTTTATCTCAGGTGGCACATAATTTTGATTTGTCTCATTACTAATGATGTCTGTTAGGAGATGTCTGCCAGGGGGTTTTATAAAGTTGCTCTTCCCCTTTCCAATAAGTATTTTGTTGGAACTATTTTGAAACTACATAAACATTTAATTCCTATTCAACTTTTTGTGTTTTTTTTTTAATTTTTAAAAAATATATATTTTTATTGATTTCAGAGAGGAAGGGAGAGGGAGAGAGAGATATAAACATCAATGATGAGAGAATCATTGATCAGCTGCCTCCTGCACGCCCCCTACTAGGGATCGAGCCTGCAACCTGGGCATGTGCCCTTGAGCAGAATCAAACCCAGGACCCTTCAGTCTGCAGGCTGACGCTCTATCCACTAAGCCAAACTGGCTAGAGCTCAATTTATTTCTTTATCTCTATATGGATTCATAGTTTCCTCTCTTATTCAATGGGTAATCTATACAGTGTATACATTTTACATTACCACAAATGGTATTGTTTAATT
Source organism: Myotis brandtii (assembly GCF_000412655.1). Taxonomy (NCBI): domain Eukaryota; kingdom Metazoa; phylum Chordata; class Mammalia; order Chiroptera; family Vespertilionidae; genus Myotis; species Myotis brandtii. The sequence goes on along the minus strand of NW_005354465.1, from coordinate 675,041 downwards.
TTATTTCAATACTAGAGGCCCAGTGCACAAAATTTGTGCACGGGTAGGTCCCTAGGCCTGGCCGGCAATCAGGGCCGATCTGTGGGGTGATCAGCAGGGCGATCAGGGGCCCTCGCTGGCACCCACCTTGGCCGGCCTGTCGCCACCTGCTTGCTGGCCTCTCATCCCCACCCCCCTCCCCCCACCGCTACTCTATGGGAGGCAATTGGGGGCAGTGCTGGCCAGGTCACTGGCTGGCCCCACCCTCACTGGCACACGCCTTGGCTGGCCTGGGGCCTGCGGGCTGGGGCAGCTCCTGCGTTGAGCGCCTGCCCCCTGGCAGTCAGTGTGTGTCATAGCAACCAGTTATTCCACCGGTCGTTCTGCTGTTCGGTTGATTTGCATATTAGGCTTTTATTATATAGGATATAACAATACATTAAAGTATTAAAATGTGATCTAAGTCTGGAAGATCATAGTCCAGAATGTTCAGAATGATTATCTGGTTGTTGGCAAGTAAAACTCCACCATAATGAGGTAGGTGGAGTTAAAAAAATCTAATCATACAGAATATGAGCCTAGTGTTATTTCAAGCTGGCCTGGAGGCTGCTGATCCAAATCTGACCTAGTCCTGGCTGAGGTTTGGTGCCACCTGGTGGCATTTGTCCACTTCAGTATAAATATAAATGGGGACAAATTTGGCTATCTAGGACTTCCAGGGATTGGCAGCAATTTTAGGCATGATTAATTTGAGCTAGGTTCTTTGACACAGTTCTGGGAGATTGGGCCAGAAATGAGAAGACACATTCTCTACCTCCTTGCTTTCTAAGACAGGTAGCCTGCTTTTCTCTTCCAGGCCTCATTTTTGCTTCTGTCAGGGTAGGGGTGAAGGGTGAGTAGGTATATTTACTATTTGTGACTTTCTCTTTTAAAAAATCTGTACTTTCTGATATTTTTCATATTATGAAATATTAATAAAATCTTAGTGAAAATTAATATTAGTTTTTAACAGAAAAAAAGACAGTTAAGATGGAAAACTCTGCTGTCTCAGGAATAAGGGAAACAGTATTAAGTGGGTGATTTATGTAGGAACTGTTTTCCAATACTGCACAAAATTTTTCAGGTGCTATTTAAGTTCTACTGTCAGGACTTACTTTGCATATGTAAAGGGATTCTCTCTTCCAAAGCAAATTTGTCTTTAATGTCTTAATTTTAATTCTATTATGTATTGTCAAAATTCCTGAATTATTATCAAATTTCTGCAGATTATTTACTAACAAATATTTTCTTTTTGGATCTAAGGTGCAGAAAGTTAATCATAATTCTCAGTTTATAGCCCATTGTTGTAATTGGTCTGTGTAAACTACTTCTTGTGCTCCTACCTTCTTTTTATCCTCATACTGCACTTTTTATTTCTCTCCTCCTGCCATAGGCAACCATTTTAATGTGTACCTTTTTACATGTACCTGTTCCTACAACATTTGTATTATTCTGTGCACATGTATTTTACGTCATGTAATTTAGGTATTTTTCATATTTTTTTTCTATTTTTTCCTACTAAGCAGCATATTCTGTTTTTAAAAAATATATTTTTATTGATTTCAGAGAGGAGGGGAAAGAAAGAGAGAGATGGAAACATCAATGATGAGAAAGAATCACTGATCGGCTGCCTCCTGCATGCTCCCCACTGGGGATTGAGCCTGCAACCTGAGCATGTGCCCTGACCGGGAATCTGTTAAACTTTTCCTTCACCCCTGCCCTGACAGAAGCAAAGATGAGGCCTGGAAGAGAAAAGCAGGCTTCCTGTCTTAGAAAACAAAAAACTTTCTTCAGCAATTAGGGGGTAGTCACCCGATTGAAGGGCTAGAGAGCTGGGTGTTTCACTGTTTTTAACTTTATACATTTTTCATCCTCTTATTTTCAGCCCCATCTCACATCTTGACTTTCAGAAGTACCAACTGTTGAGATCTTAAGCCTTTGCGCGTTTCCCTATACACCTGAGCTTACTTCAACCCTTCTCCCATCACAGTTAGGTTTTAGCCTTCTCAGGTTTGCTAAATTAATCTCTTTCGTATTACAAAATTCTCTTGATATTTGGTCTACTATCCTCTCCCATTTTCTTTGTCCTTATAAGTTTATATGTATGTTTTATCCCTCTTGCATTCATTTTGTTAGGGTTTCAGAAGAGAATAAAGATGAATACTTAGGTTCCTTCTTCTGTTTTTAAACCAAAATTAATATTGACTTTTAAATAATTTCAGGTTAGAAAGTGTTACTTCCTGTGATAAACTATACTTGAAAGTCATATTTAGGTATTATTTAACCTACAAGGTATAGCTTTTTGTGTGTGTGATAGTGAGAGAGTTGTATGAAACAAGTCAGCTAGCTGATTAGACTGATGAGATAACCTTGTATATATTTTTCATGTGTATACAAATTGAGCAATTGTTGAAGGCACATGAACTGTTTTACTTATATTAGTAATCAATGTCTTGAGAATTTTTTGTTGTTCAGAATTATTCCTTAATAAGGGCTAAAGCCCTCAAGGAATATTTTACTTGATTTCTTACATATAAGTTAGGAAGTCTTGGCTCATATTCTATTCTACTACTACTAGAGGCCCAATGCACGAAATTCGTGCAAGAGTAGGCCTCGCAGCCCTGGCTTCCTCCTGAAGGATGTCCGGTCTAATTAGCATAGTATTACATTTTTATTATTATAGATAAGGTGGTGACTTTGTTAGGTGCTGATTCTACTCATTTAGAATTTTTTTCAAACTCAAAACAATTACATATAGGAAAAGCTAACCTATCCATTCTTTTTTGTTGTTGTTAAATCTCACCCGAGGATATTTTCACCCCCATTGATTTTTTAAAAATATATTTTATTGATTTTTTACAGAGAAGAAGGGAGAGGGATAGAGAGCCAGAAACATCGATGAGAGAGATCGATTAGCTGCCTCCTGCACGCCCCCCAGTGGGGATGTGCCCGCAACCAAGGTACATGCCCTTGACCGGAATCGAACCTGGGACCCCTGAGTCCGCAGGCCGATGCTCTATCCACTGAGCCAAACCGGTTTGGCGCCATTGATTTTTAAAGAGTGGAAGGGAGGGAGGGAGGAGAGAGAGAGATATATGTGAGAGAGAGACATCAATTGCTTGCCTCCCACACAAGCAACCTGGGCCAGAGATTGAGCCTGCAACCCAGGAACGTGCCCTTGACTGGGAATCGAACCCCCGACACTATGATGCCTGGCCCAACGCTACAATCACTGAACCACACCGGCCAGGGCTAATATATCCATTCTTGCAGATAAAATACAAGTTTACTTTCACAAATCTACCTGTAGCACATTACTGAATGATGTCCTGTCCTAAAGTATCTTCAGAACCATTTTAGGAAGACTAAATTAGGTTTAGAAAGATGTCTTGCCGTTATCACAGGATAGTGCTCCTTACTCTCCTCTAAAATGTCTTCTTACCATCACATTCTAATCAGAGATTAAAGAAAATATGAAAGGAGAACAGGTGAAGGCAATAATTATATTTTGTTAAGCTTAGATCTTTGGGAATTGATGATCTATAATACGTTATACAAGTTACATTTGTAATTATAATCATTGCTAAACTATTGCATTTCACTTTAGGACTATGCCATATAATTATTTTCTTTACATTTCAGTTAACAGAGAGTTCATTTTAGTATCTTTTTAAAAATGCACTATAAATTATGGTCCTATATTTGGGAGCAGTAATGCAAATACTTGGAAAACCATTCAGCTGTTATAAATTCTTATTTTGAAAGTATTTATTGTCTCATCTGTGTTAGTAATTGCTATTGTCATTTCTTTGTGTATTTTATCTATTGGTAGATTAATATCTGGCCTAAGCTGACTTGCTTGGATATTCATGAAAACTAAGCTGAACTAGGAAGGATAGTTTATATTTAAATTTGTTTAGACTCATTGCCCAAGTTTACTTTAGAATCCCTGATGACCTGTCTGATAGTTTTAGACCCTTGAGAATATCTTTGTTTTAACATGGAAGGTCATATTTTGTGTCCACAGAAGTTTTTTATGTAAATTATTAAAACAGTCTCATAAAATCCTGACGATGATGGATTCTTAGATACAGTTTTTCTTTTTACATCTTTACTTATTTATTTAATTTATTTATTTTTCCATTGATTTTTTTTCCCCATCCCAGGATATTTTTCCCCTTGACTTTTAGAGAGAGTGGAAGGGAGGGAGGGAGGGAGAGACAGAGACAAAGACATCCATTGGTTGCTTCCCGCATGTGCTACTGACTGGGGCCAGGGATTGAACATGCATCCCAGGTACATGCCCTTGACTGGGAATTGAACCCGCAACCCTTTGGTGTGCAGGCCAATGCTCTAACCACTGAGGAAACTGGCCAGGGCTATGATTTTATTTTGAACGACTTATTAGAACTAGGATTTTTAAATAGACAAAGGTAAAATTTCACATAATATTTTTGTGCGACAGAACACTTGAGACCTTATTTAAGTTTGCTTTATTTTCCAGATGGTTTTGGATTCAATAAAATAAAATTTGGTTATTTAAATGTAGGTTTAATGATTAGCATATAATTTTTGTGGGTGTCCAAGCTATTTTATGTTAATACTAGAGGCCTGGTGCACGAAATTCGTGCATAGGTATGGTCCCTAGGCCTGGCCTGCAATCAGGGCCATCTTCCCCAGCTGCCAGCCAGCCGCCCTGCCCCCCTGCCGCCACCCCCCTCCCCCAGGTTTCGCCATCGGGTGATTGGTGCCTGATGGCCAGGGGAAGGGACCAAGAGGTGGTCAGTGCGCCTCATAGTGACTGGTCCAGCGGTCGTTCTGGTTGTTCTGCCGTTAGGGTCAATTTGCATATTACCCTTTTCTTACATAGGATCATTGCATTTCAGGAATGCACATTTTTCTCATTTTGCCAAAGAAAATTCTCTTGATTGGGAATAGCACTTTACTAACAGGCCAAACATTGTATGTGAGCCTCTTTTGCTCCTGACAGCTTAGCCTTTAGTATAAATTTGTATTTTATTACCTTGCCCTTTCCTTCTGATGCCTACTGGCTTCCCCCTATCATTTTCTATCATTAATTAGGTTGTAAACAGCAAGTAGCCTTTTGAGACAGCAAGGATGCAACATCTTGTGATGGTGACATGGCATAATACTCCATAGCACTATACCCTACCACTCTTCTGCTAAGTCATACCATTGCTGGTCCTGGCCAGGTAGTTCAGTAAGTTAGAATGCCGTCCCATACAAATAAATGGAACAACAAATCGATTTCTCTCTCTCTCTCTCCCTCCCTTCCTCCCTCTCTAAAAAAACAAACAAACCACATTGCTGTCAAATACCTTTTCTAAATGAGTCCTCTGTATGTCACACTTGTTCATTTTTAAATTCATGTGTGTTTAAAATAAAAATTTTCACAGTTCTATGGTTGTATAACATCAAATTTCCATTTTTGACTCATTTGGCATGTCTGACACATGCTTTTTTTCTTTCTGGTGGTGTTGTGGTAAAAAAGTATATGAGTTGATTCAGTTATGTTTTAACAAGCTATTCTCCAATAATTGGATAATGCAAGACAACAAGATCTTACTAAGTCCTCTGTAGTTTTAATGAACATCTATTTTCTGTACTTAAGAAATGCTTGATTTTGGAAAAAAAAAAGGGCAAATATTTATGTTAAGCTTTGTTATCATTTGACAAAGTAAAATATGGATTAGTGAAGAAAGGGGCTTTACATCTTTTCAGTCTACTATTCTCCAGATGATTGTTACTGGAGATATCAATTATTGATCTGCTTTTGTCTTTGGTAATAAAATTTGATTGCATGTTATTTGATATGATCAACAGAGCCAAGAATTAGAGATTTGTTCCTTTTTCTCTTTGCCATTGCCACTATCAAAATCTAGATTTCTTTTTTTCCTTCATATCTGATAAGTTAATTTAATGCCTTTCAATTGTCATGCTTCTTACCAAATACCTGGCTTATATCAGCCTCCTGCTTAAGAATGTGTGTCTTTTCTTGGTGTTTAATTAGTCAGGAGTGCACAAGATAGTATATGGTCAGATTGCTCCTAAATTCCTTTTTTTTTTCCTTTGCTAAACTTGATGGTTGGCATATATTTCTCTTTACTTAGCTAAATTATAATTTTCTTTAGGGCTTTTAACTTTTGATGTCATGTCTAGAGAAAGTATGTGATGTAATTAAAGTTTTTCATGCAAAAATTTAGAAAGGCTATAATATTTTTATCTACTGAACTTTTAGGATTGGTTGTGCATAATCATTTTTTAAAAATAAGCTTTTATTGATATTAGAGAGAGAGGAAGGGAGAGGGACACAGAGATAGAAACATCAATTTGCTGCCTCCTGTAGGCCCCCTACTGGGGATTGAGTCCAAAATCCAGGCATATGCCCTGACCAGGAATTGAACCAGCAACCTCTTGGTACATGGTATGACACTCAATCCACTGAGCCACACTGGTTGGGCCGCATACTCATTAAAAAAAAAATTATATATAATTGATTTCAGAGAGAAAGGGAGGAGAGAGAGATAGAAACATCAATGAAGAGAATCACTGATTGGCTGCCTCCTGCACGCCCCCTATTGGGGGTCTAGCCCACTACGCAACCCAGGCATGTGTTTCTACTAGGAATTGAACCATGACCTCCTGTTCATAGGTCAGTGCCCAACCACTGAGCCATGCCAGCCGGGCTGAATACCTATATTTAGTTTTAAATTTATTTCTTGGTATTTGGATATCCTTTTTTATGAAGTGCCCATTCAAGTCTTTTTGCCCATTCTTATTTATTTATTAATAAATAATCACCTGAGGATATTTTTCCATTCATTTTTAGGGAGAGTAGAAGAGAGAGGGAGAGAGAGAGAGACATTAATATGAGAGAAACACATTGATTGGTTGCCTCCTGCATGAGCCTGGACCAGGGCCCAGGGCCAGGGAAGAGCCTGCAACCAAGGTACGTGCACGTGACCAGAATTGAACTTGGGACCCTTTGGTCTGCAGACCAACACTCTATCCACTGAGGCAAACCGGTTAGGGCTGCTCATTTTTTTTTTAAAACAGAATATGATTATATTTAATGCACAAGTTTGATACAACCAAAAAGTAAAACACCAGAGTAAAATAGTAACAAAAAACATGGTATTTCATTTGCAATGCATGAGAAATGGTTAACATCTTTAGTTATAAACAAGCTCTTAAAATCCAGTGACACTATAATAATGCAGGAAGCTGGAAAAATGAAATGAAAAAGTACAAGTGATGATTAAACAGTGAGCATATATGATTTTGCTGAGCAGTGATGGAGAATAAGGGGCTGCTCATTTTTATAATTTTGTCTTTTGCTTATTAATTTGAAGGAGTTCTTTATATACTGTGGATACAAATCATTTGTTGGATATATGTATTGTGAATATGTTCTCCCACTCTATGGCTTGCCTGATTCCTGTCTTAATGATGATGTCTTTTGATGAACCAGAAATTCTTATTTTTCAAGAAGTAAGATTTATCAGTTTTTTGTGTGTGTGGTTAGTACCTTTTGTGTCCAACTGAAGTAACTTTTATCTACTCCTGTGTCATGAAGATATTTTGGTATGTGTATGTGGTAAAATATATGTAAGTGTACAGTTCAGTCGCATTAGGTACATTCACATTGTGTAATACCTCCATCTGTCAAACTGAAATCCTGAAGCGTTAAACAACTCACCATTCCCACATCTCCCCAGGCCCTGGCCACCAGCATTCTACTTTTTGTCTGGGAATTTGACTATTCTAGGTAACTCATATAAGTAGAATCATACAGTATTTGTCCTTTTGTGATGGGTTTATTTCACTTAGGATATCTTCATGGGTCATCCATGTTTGTAATTTTCTTCCTTTTTAAAGCAGAATGATGGATACTTGGGTTGCTTTCACCATTTGGCTATTATAAATAAGTGTCTGTGCACATAGGTGTGCAACATCTGTTTTGTTGCATAAAATGGTAATTCTAGTTTTAATTTTTTTGAGAATCTACCACATGTTTTCCATAGCAGCTGCACCCATTTTACATTCCTACCAGCCTTGAAAGATTCTTAGCCAACATTTATTTTGTTTGTTTTGATAATAGCCATACTAATTGGTACAAAAAAGTAGATATCTCATTGTGGTTTTGATTTACATTTCCCTAATGACTGTTGATGTTGAGCATCTTTTCACATGCTTATTGGCCATTTATAAATGTATTTTCTTTGGACAAATGTCTATTTAAGTCGTCTAGTTTTTAATTGTTTTTTGTTGTTGTTGATTTTTAGTTCAGTGTATATTCTGGATATTAACCTCTTATCAGATATATGATTTACAAATATTTTCTCCCAGTCTGTGGGTTGCCTTTTCAATCAGTTGATAGTATCATTTGATGCAAAAATGTTTTTAATTTTGATGTAGTGCAGTTTTTTATTGTTGTTGATGTGTTTTTGATATCATATCCTAGAAATAATTGCCAAACTCCATGCATGAAGCTTTCCTCCTGGTTTCATCTATGAATTTTATAATTTTAGATCTTATGTTTAGGTCTTTGATTCATTTTGAGATAATATTTATATATGGTATAAGGTAAGGGTCCAAATTCATTCTTTTCCATGTAGATATCTAGTTTTTCCATCATCATTTGTTGAAAAGACTGTTCCTTTCCCATTGAATAGTCTTGACACCCTTGTTAAAAATCATTTGATCATACATATGAGAGTTTACTTCTGGGCTTTCTTCTTTTCCATTAATGTGTGTATCTGTCTTTGTGCTGTATCACATTGTCTTGATTACTGTAGATTTATGTAGTAAGTTTTGACATAAGGAAGTATGAGAACTCCAATCAAGATTGTTTTGGATATTTGGAGTCCCTTGAAATTTTGTATGAATTTTAGGATGGATTTTTCTAGTTCTGAAAAAATTATAATTTGGTTTTGATAGGGATTTCATTGAACCTATAGATCACTTTGGGTAATATTGACATCTTAAAAATACTATGTTTTCTAACCCATGAGCCATGGGATGTCTCTTCATTTATTTGTGTTGTCTTTAATGTCTTTCAACATTTTTCAGTTTTCAGTGTACAAGTTTTTTACCTCCTTGGTTCAGTATTTTATTCTCAAGTCATTCTCTGCTATACTGATGCTTTCTAATGCCTTGTATGCGAAATTGTTTTCTTGATTTCCTTTATGGATTAATTCTTATTGTATAGAAATGCAACCTGGTTTTGGCAACTGATTTTCGGATGTTTTGTGTCCTGTAGTATTGCCGAATTTGTTTATTCTAACAGTTTTTGTTTTATGTGGAGTCTTCAGGCATCCAAATTGCAAAGAAATAAGTACAATTATCTGTTTGCAGACATGATAAAAATCCCAGCAGGGCCCAGCCGATGTGGCTCAGTGCTTAAGTTGACCTATGAACTAAGACATCACAGTTCAGTTCCCAGTCAGGGTATAGGCCTACTGGGGATGGAGCTACTAACTCTAACCTGGCCTATACCCTGACTGGGAACTGAACTGTGATGTCTTAGTTCATAGGTCAACTTAAGCACTGAGCCACATCGGCTGGGCCCTGCTGGGATTTTTATCATGTCTGCAAACAGATAATGGTACTTATTTCTTTGCAATTTGGATGCCTTTTATTTCTTCGTCTCTGCTAGGACTTCCAACATGAGGATATTCTTTTACGTTTTCTTCTTATTATGAATTTAGCTTTTATTCACAATTAAATAAGCAAAAGCAAGTTTTTCAGAAACTTTTACAAATTACTTACATAAAAGAAAGTGAATAAGGGCAGTCCTAAGTTTGTAACAAATAATTACAAAAGTCTCTAGGGCAGCATGAATATAAACCACATCACAGCATGGTGATCTAATTGTGATATAAGTAAGGCATAACTCATCTAGAAATTATAGTTTCAGAGTTGCACTTAGGTTTATGCATCATCTGTAAATATGTGACATGGGTCAAGATTAATTTTTCAATGTGGCTATCTAGTAACTGCTCCAGTATCATTTATTGAAGAGACTATCTTTTCTTCCATTGAATTTTAGTGTTGTCTTTGTTGTAAATTAGGTGGTCTATATGTGTCTATTCCTGGGCACTCTTCTGTTCCATTTCTCTGTTTTTCTAGACTTGTATGAACAACAGTTTTAATAACTATAGCCAATGATAAGTCTTGAAATATAGTAGTCCTCCCCTCCCCTCTCCTCCCCTTCCTTCCCTTCCCCTCCTCTCTTTTGTGGCTGTCCTATGTCCTATGCAGTTTCCACATAAATTTTAGTATCAGCTTATAAATTTCCACAGAAAACCTACTGGGAGATTTTTTTTTTTATTATTCCTCACATGAGGATATGTTTTTATTGATTTTAGAGGGAGGGAAAGAGAGATAGAGAGAGAAATACCAATGTGAGAGAGAAACATTGATTCCATTGCCTCTCTCACATACCCTGACTGGTGATCAAATTCTCAACCTTGGTATGTTCCCTGACCGGGAATCGAACCCACCACTTTTACTTTTTGGTGTACAGATGATACTCCATCCAATTCAGCCACACTGACCAGGGCAAAAACCTGTTGGGATTTTTCTTTTTTAAATATATTTTTATTGATTTCAGAATGGAAGGGAAAGAGAGGGAGAGAAGAGAGAGATAGATACATCAGTGATGAGAGAGAATCATTGATTGGCGACCTCCAGTTTGTCCCCTACTGGGGATGGAGCTACCAACTCTAACCTGGCCTATACCCTGACTGGGAACTGAACTGTGATGTCTTAGTTCATAGGTCAACTTAAGCACTGAGCCACATCGGCTGGGCCCTGCTGGGATTTTTATTGAATTGTATTCAAGCTGTAGATAAAGGGGAACAGTGGACATCTTGGTAATATTGAGACTTTTAAAATATATTTATGTTTTTATTGATTTCAGAGAGAGAAAGAGAAAAGAGAAAGAGAGAGAGAAAAACATCAATCGGCTACCTCCTGCAGGCCCCCTACTTGGGATCAAGCCTGCAACCCAGGCATGTGCCCTGATTGGGAATTAAACTAGTGACCTCCTGGTGCATGGGTTGATGCTCAGCCACTGAACCATACCGGCTGGGCAATATTGAGACTTTTTAGTCTACAGATGTTACATCTTTCTACTTATTTGGGTCTGTTTAATTTTTCTTCTCTGTGCTTTATAGTTTTCAGTATAGAGATCACACATATCTTCCAGAAGTTCTACTACCCACCATTAGTTCTACTCAGTTCAGTCATGGCAGAGAGTAAACCTCCAGTCTTCTGTAGACTTATTCCTAGGTAATGTTTTTCCAGTTTTATTGAGATAGAATTGTATTAGTTTAAGATGTGTAACATAATGATTAGATATCCTATATAATAAAAGGCTAATATGCAAATCGACCGAACGGCAGAAAGACCGGTTGCTATGATGCACACTGATCACCAGGGGCAGATGCTCAATGCAGGAGCTGCCCCCTGGTGGTCAGTGCACTCCCACAGGGGGAGCGTTGCTCAGCCAGAAGCTCTGCGCTGGGCTCATGCCTGGCAAGCAGTGGCAGTGGCAGGAGCCTCTCCTGCCTCCGCAGCAGTGCTAAGGATGTCTGACTGCTGACTTAGGCCTGCTCCCCGCGGGCCTAAGCCAGCAGTCAGGGGCTTCTAGTATGTATATAATTAACATTACCACACATTGTTAGAGAAAGATCTAGTCTCATATCAAGTTTGAAGTGTACAACACAATATTGTTCATTATAGTCACCATGTTGTACATTACATTCCAATTTGTACCTTTGATTCTTCCCACCCCATCCTTGCTTTAGTTAGTATTTGTCTTTCTCTGTCTGACTTATTTAACTTAGCACAATGCCCTCAAGGTCCATCCATGTTTTCACAAATGGCAGGGTCCCTC
>NW_005354465.1:648723-661878 GCF_000412655.1 Myotis brandtii | reverse complement strand
TCTCTCACATCGATGTTTCTCTCTGTCTCTCCCTCTCTTTTCCACTCTCTCTGAAAGTCTATGGAAAAATATTCTCAGGGGAAGATTAACAACAACAACAAAATTTCTTAGACAATGTTTTCTATTTGCTATTGAGTTACATGAGTTCTGTATGGTTTTTTTTGTATATTAACCCCTTATTACATATATAGTTTGCAAATATTTTTCCAGTTCTGTAGATTGCCTTTGCCTTTTGTTGATTGTGTCTTTTGCTGTTCATAAAAGTTTTTAGTTTTATGTGTCCCACTTGTTTATTTTTGCTTTTACGGCTTGAAGTTTTGGGATCAAACCAATAATTCTTTGCTGTCCTAGCATCCTAGGATGTTCAGCAACGCCCCGGCATCCACCTGCGAGATGGGAGCTTTACCCCCTCCCCCAGCTGGGGCAACCCAAAATGTCCCCTGGGGGCAGGGGCAGGAGCCTCCCTGTCTGAGAAGCACCGCTTTTAGGAAGTACTGCATCCATAAATCTTAGACCAGAGATTCTCAACCTGTGGGTCGTGACCCCTTTGGGGGTCGAACGACCCTTTCACAGGGGTCGCCTAAGACCATCGGAAAACACATATATAATTACATATTGTTTTTGTGATTAATCACTATGCTTTAATTATGTTCAATTTGTAACAATGAAAATACATCCTGCATATCAGATATTTACATCAATAAAGATTTAATAAAAAAAATTACAGTTATGAAGTAGCAACGAAAATAATTTTATGGTTGGGGGTCACCACAACATGAGGAACTGTATTAAAGGGTCGCGGCATTAGGAAGGTTGAGAACCACTGCTTTATTCCATTTTATTTATCTCTTCGTGTGTTGATGGACACTTAGGGTATTTCCATGTCTTGTTTGTTTGTTTCACCTCTAGGCTTTCCTTAAATGTCTGTAGATCTGTCCACCCATATTAAAGTGTGCTACTATAAAGCAGATTGATGCCTGGCCGATGTGGCTTGGTGGTGGAGGTTGCCCTATGAACCAGAAGGTCATGGTTCGATTCCTGGTCAGGGCACATGCCTGGGGTGCAGACTCGATCCCCAGTAGGTGGTGTGCAGGAAGCAGCTGATCGATGTCTCCATCTCTCTCTCCTTCTCCATTCCTCTCTCTAAAATCAATAAAAATATATTTTTTATATCTTTAAGTTTTTTTCTTTTAGAACAACTGTATTATGGTAAAATTGACTTTTTTCCCCCCCTGTGCGGGATGGTCAGTTACTTCAGAGAAGAATCCTTTTTTCTACCTGCAATGATAGTCCTGATTGCCAGCCTTCTTAGACCCAGGTGGAAAAAGGAAGTACTCGGTAGTGAGATTTTCCCTGTTTCAGTTGGTTTCCCCACCATTAGTTCTACTCAGTTCAGTCATGGCAGAGAGTAAACCTCCAGTCTTCTGTTAGCATGGTGTGGGCTAGTCACTGATCAGCATGGGAAGAGGTTCTGGGAATCTCACTATTCTTTATACAGACTTTTGACCAGTCCTCCTATTTTCAGCACCACCTGTATTTGGTGCCTCTAATTTTTTAGCTTTTCCATGGTTCTATGGAAGGAAATAAGCCTACTTCTTTGCTTGTGATCACTAACCCGGGCTTAAATTTTCTCTGGTCTTCTAAATTAGTTATTGCTTATCATTCTGGTTTCCAGCTTCTAAAATGTTGTTGCTTTTTGTCTTTCCATTTGTCCTTCTAGGTTTATGACTTTTAAAAAATAAAAATACCTTTTTAATAAACTTAGTAGTTTGTGAGGCCTATCTTACTGAAAGTCCAAATGTCTCTTCTGTTTTATTTAACATTAACTTAGCTGATACAGTGGGTTCCTCTAGCTTTTGGGAGTAGGAGGGGGATAAAAGGTTTTACTTTCCAAGCTGCAAGAAACATTTTTTTATTACTATATTAAAAAAAACAAAAAACAGCCCTAGCTGGTTTGGCTCAGTGGATAGAGCGTTGGCCTGTGGACTGAAGAGTCCCAGGTTCGATTCCAGCCAAGGGCACATGCCTGGGTTGCGGGTTCAATCCCCAGTAGGGGACCTGCTGGAGGCAGCCAATCAATGATTCATTGATGTTTCTTTCTCCCCTTCTCCCTTTCTCTCTGAAATCAATAAAGAAATATATTTAAAAAACAAACAAAAAAACAACAGACTACTATCAGTATTAATACGAAGAGTTACTTCTTAAATACCTGAAATTTACTTTTTTTTTTTCTTTTTTGATTTCAGAGAGGAAGGGAGAGAGAGATAGAAGCATCAATGATGACAGAGAATCATTGATTGGCTGCCTCCTGCACGCCCCCTATTGGGGATTGAGCCCGAAACCCGGGCATGTACCATTGGCTGGAATCGAACCCAGCACCCTTCAGTCCTCAGGCCGATGCTCTATCCACAGGGATTTTCTTTTGTTTGTATTTCATCTTAATTTTAGGGTAATTATATTTAGTATTATAGTAATTCTAAATTAACCTCTTTAGATTGGGATTTTTTTAATCAATGAAGACTCACTTTCTTGACTGTAAAGCCTATGGCACATATTATAGTATCACTCGGTATAGCTACTCACTTTATTTTTCACATAACTATTAATGAACAATTTAAAAGTTCTGGTGATTTACAGACTTTTGAAACTTTCAGCAAGTTAATAAGAAAACATGTTTTGATTGCTTTTGCTGTCATGTTGGAAACGTTATCCTATAGCAGATGTGAGCTGATGACATAGCAGAAAAAAAGCTCAGCAGTGGGAATGTCCTCATTTCACATTAACTCTAGGTACTAATCCAAATGCAACAGTAAACACTCTACATTTGCTGTCAACTGACTTATTACCAAGGATAGTTGTGTTTAGGACTGGGAAGCTTTTTCTTAATCTATTTAATAGTATGTTTAATAACTAGGTTTGCAGGAATAATTGGAATCGTTCCACTTTTTTTCATTTCACTATTCATATTTCTTTTTGTCATGTATAAAATTCCATATGAAAATAATCAATGGGATAACAAAATTAATACTGCACATTGGGGGTCATAAAATATTGGGTCTCAAGGCAGTATATACATATATTATTGTTTTTGAAATCACTTTTTGGTTTTGCAGTAGACTGCTGATCTTACAGGGTTTTTGAGAAGTGGAAGCGTGGTTACTTGGGTGAGAAAGTTATTGATTGCTTTGTTTAAAGAAGTGTGTTTGTTGAAGTGAGTGTGTTTTCAGTTGGCTGGCTTTCAGAAGGGGCTGTCATTGACAGGTTGGCTTGCATAAACAGTCACTGAGATAATTTAAGTGGGTTTAAAATTGGTTCTTGTCCCGGCTGGTGGCTCAGTTGGCTGAAACTTTGTGCATATACCAAAAAGGTTGCAGGTTCGATTCCAGTCAGGGCACATACCTAGGCTTCAGGTTGGATCCCTCGTCGGGGCATGTAGGGGAGGAAACCTACCGATGTTTCTCTTTCACATTGATGTTTCTCTCTTCCCCTTCCTTTCTCTCTAATATCAATAAACATATCCTCGGGTGAGGATTTTAAAAAAAGTTGAATTGGTTCTTGTTTCATAGCTGTAAAACTTTCAGGTATTGATTAAGCAATTTAATACTAGTTTTGGTGGCTATTTGTTATTATACTTTCAGAACAGTGACTCTTCTGCTACTAGTATATGAGCTTTTTATTTTTGGGGAGATCAAGAATTGTTCAGAGAGTCCACTGCATGGGAGAACATATTTGCCAGTGTTATATCCGATAAGGGTTTAATCTCCCAAATTTATAGGGAACTCATACAACTTAACAAAAGGAAGATAAACAATCCAATCAAAAAATGGGCAAAGGACCTAAATAGATACTTTCTGAAAGAGGACATACAGAAGGCCAAGAGACATATGAAAACATGCCTAAAGTCACTAATCATGAGAAATGCAAATCAAATCAACAATGAGGTACCATCTCACACCTGACAGAATGGCTATCATCAACAAATCAACAAACGACAAGTGCTGGTGAGGATGTGGAGAAAAGAACCCTCGTGTGCACTGCTGGTAGGAATGCAGATTGGTGCAGCCACTGTGATAAACAGTATGGAGTTTCCTCAAAAACTTAAAAAATGGAACTGCCATTTGACCCAGTAATCCCACTTCTAGGAATATATCCCAAGAAATCAGGAACATCAATTAGAAAGGATATATGCACCCCTATGTTCATAGCAGCACAATTTAACATAGCTAAGATTTGGAAACAGCCTAAGTGCCCATCAGCAGATGAATGGAATACTATGCTGCTGCTGCTGTAAAAAAAGAAGGAACTCTTACCACTTACAACAGCATAGATGGAACTGGAGAGCATTATGCTAAGCGAAATCAGCCATTTGGAGAAAGATAAATATCACATGATCTCATTTGTGGAATATAATGAACAACATAAACAAAAATAGATCCAGAGACATAGAGGCATTGAACAAACCTGGTTCAACCTCAGAGGGAAGGCAGGGGTGGGGGAGGTAAGAGATCAACTAAAGGACTTGTATGCCTGCATATAAGCATAACCAATGGACACAGACAGTAGAGGGAGGAGGGCATGTGCTGGGGGGTGGGAACGGCTGGGGAGAGGTCAGTGGGGGGAAAAGGAGATATATGTAATACTTTAAACAATAAAGAATTAAAAAAAAAAAAGAATTGTTCAGATCCTCACCATTATTGCTGATTCTTCTTGAAGACGAGGTTTGATCTTTTTCTCTTTGAAAGTGAAGTCTGATTTTCTTTTCTTTTTTTAAGATTTTTAAAAAATATATTTTTTTATTGATCCACGCTAGGGATCAAGTCTGCAACCCAGTCATGTGCCCTGACCAGGAATCGAACTGTGACTCCCTGGTTCATAGGTCAATGTTCAACCATGTGCCACGCTGGCTGGGAAAGATTTGTGTGGGTTTTTCTTATTGATTTTTAGAGAGAGAGTAAGGGAGAGAGAGAAAAAACATTGATGTGAGAGACACACCCCGATTGGTTGCCTCCTACACAGACCTTGATTGGGGTTGTGGATGAACCTGCAATCCAGGTATATGCCCTTGACCAGGAATTGAACCCACGACCCTTCAGGATGCAGGCTGACACTCTAACCACTGAGCAACACCAGCCAGGGCTATAAGCACTTTTATTTCTTCATCCAGATGGAGAAGCATACATATGAAATAATATTTAAATTATTAATAATGATCTGAAAAATAGTGATAAAACTGCATAATCTCAGGGAAGCACAATAGCAGAATATACCCCTGGATTTTAACTTCAGCTAAACTCTTTAGGATTGTACATTCTATTGAAGGAGTTCTTATGAAACTTTTAAGGTACCATCCAATATCACCTTTTTTCAGTTGTAATATAAGCATAATTTAGGCTTGATACCTTTAAAAATCAATAAAAATAGTTTAAACTATATGGCTAATTATGTGGAGCATCTCTTCATATACTTATTGGCCATTTATTTTTATTGGCCATTTTTTTAAATCTCCTTTGGAAAAATGTCTATCCATATACTTTGCCCATTTTTATTATTTTTTGTTTTGTTTTGTTAATGCTCACCCGAGGATATTTTTCCATTGATTTTTTTTTTTTTTTGAGAGAGTGGAATGTAGGGGGGGGGGGAAGAGAGAGAGAGAGAGAGAGAGAGAGAGACAGACAGACAGACAGACAGACAGACATCGATGTGAGAGACATATTGACTGGTTGCCTCCCTCATGCACCCCAACTGGGTTGGGTATTAAGCCTGCAACCGAGGTACATGCCCTTGACCAGAATCAAACCCAGGACCCTTCAGTCAGCAGGCCGATGCTCTGTCCACTGAGCCAAATTGTCTAGGGCACTTTGCCTATTTTTAAATTGAGTTATTTCACTATTATATTGAGTTATAAGCTTTTTTATTTTTATACTAGAAGCCCGATGCACGAAATTCGTGCAAGGGGCTTGACCCTCGCAGCCGTGGTGGCTGCCTCGGCCCTCACAGCCCCAGCTTTGTCCGGAAGGTCGTCCAGAAGGTCATTCGGCTGTCCAGTCTAATTAGCATATTACGCTTTTATTATTATAGATATTCTGGAAACATGTCTATCATGATTTGCAAATATTTTCTCCCATTCTGTGGATTGTATTTTCATTTTCATTGTGGTATCTTTTGTTCATTCAGGTATCCCTGTTACATATATGCTACACATTCTATAGTTGTCCCTCCGTCCTTAGGTGTTTCGTTCTGGTGTTTTGTTTTTTCAATCTTTGCTTTTCTGTTTTCAAGGATCCTGTGGTATGTCCTCTGACTCAGAGATTCTTTCCTTAGCTATGTCTAGTCTTAATAAGCTGCCCAAAAAAGGCATTTTTCATTTCTATTATAGTATTTTAAAAAAATCTCTAACATTTCTCTTTGTTGTTTTTTTCTTATGATTTCCATCTCTTTGCTTACATTGCCCCATCTGTTTTTGCAGACTGTCTACTTTATCCATTAGAATCCATAGGCTCCTCAAAATATTAAAAATAGAACTACCCTAGGACACAGCAGTTCCACTTCTGAGTATTTATTCAAAGAAAACGGAAACAATAACTTTAAATAATATATGCACCCCTATGTTCATTGTTTACAGTAGCCAAGATTGGAAGCAACCAAGTTGTCCATCAATAGAGATATGGATAAAGAATATGTGTGTGTGTGTGTGTGTGTGTGTGTACATTACTCAGCCATAAAAAAAGAATGAAATCTTGCTATTTGTGACAACCTTGATAGAGAGTATTATGTGAAATAAATCAGAGAGAAAATGATAAATACTGTATGATTTCACTTATATAAAAAACAAAAATGAAATAGAAACAAACTCATAGATGCAGAGAACAAACTGATGGTCAGGAGGGGTATTGGGAGGAAAAGGGAAGGGGTATTAAGAAATATAAGATTCCAGTTATAAAGTAAGTCATGGGGACATAATGTATATCATAGGAATAGAGTCAGTAATTCATATAACTATGTACAATGACAAATGATTACTGGACTTATTGTGGTGATCACTTTGTACATGCCCTTGTTGAATCATTATGTTGTACATCTAAATCTAATATAATGTTCTATGTCAACTCATATTAAAAGAAATTTAACAGGAAAGAATCTGCAACATATTAGTCATAGTTGTTTTATGGTCTGATAATTCCAACATCCCTGCAGGTTGGGTTCTGATAATTTCTCTGTCTCTTCATTTGTGATTTTCCTTTTTGTATGCTTTGTAATTTTTTCCTGATCACTGGCCATTATGTACCAGGTAAAAAGAACTTTTGTAGGATAGGCCTTAGTAATATGGTGGTGAGGTGTGGGGGCATGGGAAGCAACCTATACTCTTATGATTAGGTCGTAGTCTTTTAGTGAGCATGTGCTTCTGGATTGTGAACTTTCACAAGAGTTTCAGTATTTTTCTCCCCACTTAGGGGGACAGGCTGGAGTTGGGTACTGTATTTCCCTTCCCCCAGGTCATTGAGGTTCTGATTACCCCAGCAGGTTAGGCTCTAGTTAACCAGTTTTCCCGAAGGTCAGGCCTTGTTAAGGACATTTTCCTGGCTGTTTCAAAAGATATAACTCCATTTCTTTTGTATGTGAATATCCAGTTGTCTCATCACAATTTGTTGAAAGGCTTTTTCAAATCCCATTGAATTGTCCTTATACTAGTACCAAACTGTCCTCATCACTGTAGATTTATAGTATGTTTTGAAATAGAAAAGTGTGAATTGCCTAGTTATTTTTAGATTGTTTTGGCTATTCTGGGTCCCATGAATTATTATATAAATTTTAGTACCAGTCTTTCCATTTCTGGAAAGAAGGCAACTGGAATTTCCATAGATCTCTCTTTGCCCCTCCCCTGAGCATTGTAGAGGAGCTCTGTGTGCTTCCCAGGGCATGCTTTTAATAGGTAGCTAGGCATTTGCGAACTCTGCCTTAGCCTTCACTTCCTTCCTGTACAGATCCTCAAGTACAAGCATAGGTGCTAGTTTAGGGTATTCTAATTACTTCTCATGACTTTCTTGAGTATGTGCATATAGCCTGGGCATATATGCACAGCCCCACATTGTCCTGGTCTTCTAGATTCTTAGGAATTTGTCAGAGCTTTTCAAAGCTTTTATGGACTTCTAATATTCCAGCTTTTCCTATTAAAGTGTTTGTTTTGTCTGTTGTTTGACCAACCAGGCAAGTGGGTTCTTCTAGGGAACTGCCAGAAAGTTCAAATAATGACAGTTCTTTGGGAGTAAGGCTTTGAAGAAGTTCTAGTTCATTCTGTGGCTGCTGGTCTTCACTTCAAGGGTGAGCTGTTAGTATTAAGGCTATTGTGACTGTGGAGAGCAAGGCAGGGACTAGGGCAAGTTAAAACACCACAGAGTTGCCCTAACCGGTTTGGCTCAGTGGATAGAGCGTCCGCCTGCAGACTGAAGGGGCCCAGGTTCGATTCCGGTCAAGGACATGTACCTTGGTTGCGGGCACATCCCCAGTCGGGGTGTGCAGGAGGCAGCTGATTGATGTTTCTCTCTCATTGATGTTTCTGTCTATCCCTCTCCCTTCCCCTCTGTAAAAAAATCAATAAAATATTTTAAAAAAACAAAAAACAAAAACACACCACAGAGTTGATTCTTACAATTTTTTTTACCATTTTCTAATTGCTTTTATTGAAGAAAGAATTTTTGGGGGTCCTTACCCTACCATTTTCACTAATGTCCTTAGCATATTTAAAACAGTTTTTTAAAAATATATTTTTATTGATTCCAGGGAGGAAGGGAGAGGGAGAGAGAGATAGAAGCATCAATGATGAGGGAATAATTGATTGGCTGCCTCCTGCATGCCCCCCCTCCCCACTGGGGATTGAGCCCGCAACCCGCAACCGGGCATGACCGGGAATCAAACCTGGGATCCCTTCAGTCTGATGTTCTATCTCTTCAGGCTGATGTTCTATCCACTGAGCCAAACCGGCCAGGGCTAAAAAAAATTAGTCTCCCACATGCCCCACACTGGGGATCGACCCCACAACCCAGGCATGTGCCCTGCCTGGGATTTGAACCCAGACTTCCTGGTTCATAGGTCGATGCGCAATCACTGAACACCAGCTGGGCATCATTAGCATATTTTAAAAATATGTATTCTTTATTGATTTTTAGAGATGGAGAGAGAGAAACAAAAATATGAGAGCAGAACATCGATAGGCAGTCTCCTGCATGCCCCCTCCCAGGGATCAAGCCCAATTGTGGGCATGTGTCCTGACTGGGACTCAAATCAGCAACCTTTTGGTGCACGGGATGACACCCAACCAACTGAGCCACAATGGCCAGAGCTGTCTTTAGCTTATTTATTCTTAGCTTGTCCTTTCATTCTTTTCTTCACTCCCTTTTACTGGTATTGTTAGATGAGGCCTTTTCTGGATTTTTTAATGTTTGAAATATGAGATACTACCAAGGATATTCAGTGCAGCAGTATTTACAATACCAAAAGAGTGGAAAAACCCAAGTGTCCCAAAATAAAATCATTTTTTAAAAAATGATTCATCTCTATATCCATATGATGGAACATTATTCAGATACTAACAATCATATATTTGGAGATTATTATATGACAGGAAAATGCTTATGATATAGATGGGGGAAAACAGTATAAAACACAGTATATTGCCCTAGCAGCTTTGGCTCAGTGGTTAAAGCTTTGGCCCTCGAACTCAAGGCTCACTGGTTTGATTCTGGTCAAGGGCAGTTACCTTGGTTGCAGGCTCCATCCCTGGCCCTAGTAGGGGGGCTTGTGTGGGAGGCAACCAATCGATATGTCTCTGTCTCTTTCACAGCAATGTTTTTCTCTCTCTGTCTCTCCCCCTTCCTTTTACTCTCTCTAAAAACAATGGGGAAAAATAAATCCTCCAGTGAGGTTTAACAAAAAATATCCCCAAATACCGTATATTTAAATCTTTGGAAATAAGTTTTGTAAAGAAATAAGCATACGTATGCATCCAAAAACTATTGGAAGGAGCTATTTCAAAATGGTAGTATTTATTATCTGGGTGGTGGTTAAATTATGTGAGTAAAAAACCCCACTTTGTTCTATATATGTACTATAAGGTTATATTAATTAATTTCACTAATGTGACACACCTGTCCATAATACTGTTTTCACTCAGTATGAGTTCAATTAAAAATTACGTAGCTATTGTCTGGCTGGTGTGGCTCAGTAGTTGAGCGTTGACCCCATGAACCAAGAGGTCACTGGTCTGATTCCTGGTCAGGGCACACACCTGGGTTGCAGGCTCAATCCCCGGTAGGGGGCGTGCAGGAGGCAGCCGATTGATAATCCTTTCTCTATCTCTTTATCTCTCTCCTTTTCTCTCTCCAGCAAAAATTATGTAGCTGTTTAGTTTTGTTGATTTGCCATAAACTTTTTTAAAAAATAAATATTTTATTGATTCTTTACAGAGAGGAAGGGAGAGGGATAGAGAGTCAGAAACATCGATGAGAGAGAAACATCGATCAGCTGCCTCCTGCACACTCCCCACTGGGTATGTATCCGCAACCAAGGTACATGCCCCCGATCGAAATCGAACCTGGGACCCCTGAGTCTGCAGGCCGACGCTCTATCCACTGAGCCAAACTGGTCAGGGCTGCCATAAACTCTTAATAAATATTTGAAGAGATGCTATAAGAACATACTAATAATAACCCTGGCATTAGGACTAACAAAACAATATATGAGCTGTTTTAATTCTCAGAGTCTACTCTATGCATAGGAGTTTTGTTTTATTGAGGTGTAATAAGGTGAATTATTAGGCAGATGAATAACCTGTAATCTCATTTATTAGCATTTTGTGTGTTTTTTTCCAGGCGCATATTAAATTTCCTATTGACTACCCATATTCACCACCTACCTTCAGATTCTTGACCAAAATGTGGCACCCCAACATTTATGAGGTAAGAGTCATCTATCATAAATTTCTCTGAAGATTTGTCGTTTTATAATCTCAGTATGCTGTGATAGTAGTTAATGCGATAGCCATACAGGACTATTTATGGTTTCCCACTTAGTTAGCAGTCTTTAGTTTAATTGTTCAAAATTGAGGATAGTTTTATAATACCAGTGTATATTATAGTTAAGATTAAGGCTTTAAACCAGGAGTGGGGAATGTCTGTCCTACGGGCTGTATAAGGCTGCAAAATTATTTGGTCTGGCCCTGTCAAAGCATTAGAGGTGAGTTAATTAAATGTTTGACCAGTTATAGCAGGCTAATTTTTTTTTTAATATATTTTATTGATTTTTTACAGAGAGGAAGGGAGAGGGATAGAAAGTTAGAAACATCAATGAGAGAGAAACATCGATCAGCTGCCTCCTGCACACTCCCCACTGGGGATGTGCCTGCAACCAAGGTACATGCCCTTGACCGGAATCGAACCCAGGACCCTTGAGTCCGCAGGCCGATGCTCTATCCACTAAGCCAAACTGGCCAGGGCAGCAGGCTAATTTTTAAGTTGATAATTTTGTATGGCCCTTGAATGATGTTATATCCAACTGGCCCTTGGCAGAAAAAAGATCCTCCACCCTTGCTTTAAACCTTTGCTGCTAATTGCTAACATTATAATGCATACGTGTTAACATTTGCATTTTTTAAACTTAGTAGAGTCATACAAATGTATTTGTGTACCTGTCCTCTAGCTTCACAGCAAGGGTCACCTGTTGCTATGATCAAGGATTCAGCTTTTTTTTTTTTTAAATATATTTTATTGATTTTTTACAAAGAGGAAGGGAGAGGGATAGAGAGTTAGAAACATCGATGAGAGAGAAACATCGATCAGCTGCCTCCTGCACACTCCCTACTAGGGATGTTCCCGCAACCAAGGTACATGCCCTTGACCGGAATCGAACCTGGGACCCTTGAGTCCGCAAGCTGACGCTCTATCCACTGAGCCAAACCGGTTAGGGCAAGGATTCAGCTTTTTGGGGGGGATTTGTCCTACTGTATTTGGACTGCCCTCCTTTCAGGAGTTGCCACAGAGCAATTGAGAGCCCCTCTTGGAATAAATCCCAGGCAAGGTTCTTTTACTGGACAAGGCCCACATGCCTGGGGAAATCGTTTCTAGTTTTGTGGATGAAATTTACTTAGCTTTGTACTAATCTGTAAGGATGCTAGAATGCTACATGATGTTTCTCAGAATAATATGTGGGGACCGTTCACTCTACCATTCTGTAATTTTTTTCATTGCAGTAGGGCTCTGGAGTTATATCGTTTTATTATAGCTATGACCGAAACATTAAATTTGCTTTTTTAAAAATTTGCAACCTTAGTCCTGTAGTCCCTTTTTGGCCTGGTGAATATTGGGAAGCACTTTTGCTCCAGAAACAGCTATTTAGCCTTTAAAATGCTTGCAGGTAAGAAATGGAGAACTTACTCCAGGATCCTGAATTTGGATTTCAGTCTGCATAAATTAGCACACTGGAATAGCTTTACTGTTTTTCACAACTTGCTTTTTCTGTAAGGCATTATCTTCATTCTTCTTTCCTTCTTAAAACAGGACAAACTGGGTGATATAAAGTCACATTTTTCAAAAATAAAGCTCCTAGAATATTGTTTTCTTTAGTATCTTTAGTATCTGACTTAACCATAATACAGATAAACAGCTGTGAATACCTTATACTATTCTATATAACAAAGTTATCCCGTTGTAGGAGAGAGAATTCTATATAATAAAGAGGTAATATGCAAATTGACTGTCATGCCCTCACACAAGGTGGCTGCCCCCATGTGGTCACAAGATGGCCAGTTTGGGGTGGGGGGGACCAGGCCTGCAGTTGGGGGGAACCAGGCCAGCAGGGAAGGGCAGTTAGGGGTGACCGGGCCGGCAGGGGAGGGCAGTTGGGGGCAATCGGGCTGGCAGGGGAGCAGTTAGGTGTTGATCAGGCTGGCAGGGGAGTGATTAGGGGTGATCAGGCTGGCAGGCAGGCAAGTGGTTGGGAACCAGCAGTCCCAGATTTTGAAAGGGATGTCCGACTGCCAGTTTAGGTCCGATTCCACAGGGACCGGCAGTTGGACATCCCCCGAGGGGTCCCAGACTGGAGAGGGTGCAGGGTGGGCTGAGGGGCACACACACACACACACACACACACACACACACACACATA
>NW_005354465.1:638581-648281 GCF_000412655.1 Myotis brandtii | reverse complement strand
CCCCCCCCCCCCCCCCCCATGCACGAATTTTCATGCACGGGGCCTCTAGTATAGAAATAATTTACTGTTTCATAAGTTCAAACTGAGATCACTTCACAAACATTTTTGTGTTCCTGTCCATTTAATAATCAAAAGTTCTTCCCTTCCAAATATGTAGTATATATAGAATTTTAAATAGCAAGAGAGAATTGGGAAGACTCCAGCTTTTGTCTTGCTTTTGAGAATTCACCTTAAAGTCATATACTCACTTTTTTCCATCTGTTTTCTAATTCTCAAACTCCTCTCAAAAAAGAAAGAAACAGCTCTGGCTGGCATTACTAAGTGTGGTTAGAGCATCGGTACTTGCACTGAATGGTCTAAAGTTCGATTCTGGTCAAGAGCACGTTCCTGGGTTGCAGGTTTGATCCCTGGTCCCGGTTGAGGCGAGTGCAAGAGAAAACCAATGGATGTGTCTCTCTCACATTGATATTTCTTTCTCTTTCTCACTCCCCTCTTCCCTCCTTCTACTCTCTAAAATTCAATGGGAAAAAGTCTTTGGGTGAAGATTTAAAAAAAAATAGAGAAACACAAACCAGAATAAAGGATTCAGAGCTCTGAAGGAAGAAAGTGTAGATAGATAAACCACCTTTTCACTGTTTTTGTTTTACTACTTAGGTGTAAGCTGTTTAGTTCTGTATCAGAAGAGTCAGCATTGGATCATTATTTCAAAAAATATTTTTCATATTTATAATAAAATTTTTAACAAAATGAGGCATGTATACGTATCTTACAAATATTCAGTTGTTTCCCATGCCATAAATGTTTTGTTTTAAAAGAAGCCATAGCCCTGGCCAGGTGGCTCAATTGGTTGGAGCATTGTCCCTATAATAATAAAAAGTCATGTATTCAGTTTCCATTCAGGGCACTGATTCCCACTAAGTTAGGTTGTGGGTTCAATCCCCATTTGGGGCACATAAGGGAAGGCAGCCAATTGGGAGGCAACCAATTGATGTTTCTCTCTCACATAAATGTTTCTCACTCTCTTCCCTTCTCTTTATCCCTCCCTCTTTTTCTCTCTTCCCCCCTCTCTCCCTTCCTCCCTCTCACTCTCCTTCTCCCTTCCTCTCTATCTCAAATCAATAACCATATCCTCAGACGAGGATAAAAAAATAAAAGAAGTGATAATTCATAGTTAGGAATTAAATTTGATGTAGTCAAAGGGATCATAAGAGACTGTTCTCACATTAGTTAATTTACCTTTGTTGCATTCTGGAAAAGGTATTAGAATGGAACTTTCTGTGATTCTAGAGATTGTTGGGGCTCATGGTTCTTGGCCAAAAAGATACTCTTGGGAGTTGCTCTCTATTCACCCACCTGTGCTAGAAACACAGTGGATCTCGATGTCAATTACTCTATAGCAGGGGTGGGCAAACTTTTTGACTCGAGGGCCACAATGGGTTCTTAAACTGGACCGGAGGGCCGGAACAAAAGCATGGATGGAGTGTTTGTGTGAACTAATATAAATTCAAAGTAAACATCATTACATAAACGGGTACGGTCTTTTTTTTTTTTTAGTTTTATTCATTTCAAACGGGCCTGATCCGGCCCGCGGGCCGTAGTTTGCCCACGGCTGCTCTATAGTCACCAAGTACTGCCGAGTTACTTACAATTGAGGACGAAAGGGGTAAACAATGACAATAACAACAACAAAACAAAAATACAAAAGCAAATGCCTACTTAAGTTTCAAAATATGGAAATTGATGAGTTTTTCGTATATCAACTCGAGCACTAAAAATAAATTAAATATAGACTATTCCTGGTAGAAAATATTATTATGTCAAGTTTTAAAAATCATGAGACGTTGGTTGCAGTTTTATTTTTATTTATTTATTTATTTTATTGATTTTTTTATGGAGAGGGATGAGAGTTAGAAACATTGATGAGAAAGAAACATCGATCAGCTGCCTCCCACTGGAGGCAGCTGTATGCCCGCAACCAAGGTACATGCCCTTGACCGGAATTGAACCTGGGACCCCTCAGTTCACAGGCCGACGCTCTATCCACTGAGCCAAGCCGGTCAGGGCCGTTGGTTGCAGTTTTAAACTCATCCACATACACATCACTATAGCTATAAAAGTTAAAAATACTGCTGTGTTATATGAACAAATTTAATTATGTTAACATTTCCTTTATTATTGCCATATTTGTGAAATTTATAAATATCCGGGGAAACTTGGAGAACAAAAGAAATTTCCCTGGCCAGTGGGGCTTAGTCATTGAGCATTGACCCATGAACCCAATTCGATTCCTGGTCAGGGCACATTCC
Source organism: Myotis brandtii (assembly GCF_000412655.1). NCBI lineage: Eukaryota > Metazoa > Chordata > Mammalia > Chiroptera > Vespertilionidae > Myotis > Myotis brandtii. The sequence continues at coordinate 645,975 of NW_005354465.1, read as the reverse complement.
CAGGTTGAGGGCTTGATCCCCCAGGAGGGGGCATGCAGAAGGCAAACCATCGATGTTTCTATCACTCAATCCGTCTCCCTTCTCTGTCCAGAATCAATAAAAACAAAAACAAATTTAAAAAAGAAATTTAAGCCGAACCGGTTTGGCTCAGTGGATAGAGCGTCGGCCTGCGGACTGAAGGGTCCCGGGTTCGATTCCGATCAAGGGCATGTGCCTGGGTTGTGGGCACACCCCCAGTGGGGGGCGTGCAGGAGGCAGCTGATCGATCTCTCTCATCGATGTTTCTGGCTCTCTGTCCCTCTCCCTTCTTCTCTATAAAGAAATCAATAAAATATTTAAAAAAAAAAAGAAATTTAATATGGACTTGTCATCAGTAAATGTACTGTACAATCTACTCCTTCTTGCTCTTTTTGTAATACTAGAAGCCTGGTGCACAGATTCGCGCACTGGTGGGGTCCCTTGGCCTGGCCTGCGCCCTCTCGCAATCTGGGACCTATCGGGGGATGTCGAAGGCACGGTGCATAGATTCGGCCCGATCCCCGCGGGCCAGGCTGAGGGACCCCAGCAGTGCACGAATCCATGCACCAGGCCTCTGGTATGCATATAAAATCTTTGGTTAATCTCTTCCTCCTCTTCCCCTCCCCCCTTCCCTCTGAGATTCATCAGTCTGTTCCATGTTTCTATGCCTGTGTGTTGAGCGTCTGCCCCCCTGGTGATCAGTGCGCGTCATAGCTACCGGTTGAAAGGTCACTTAGGCTTTTATAAATATAGATGTTGAGTGAAATAAAAATAGTTTCCTGGTTATGTGTTGTATGCTCAGAATTAGACAGCCCATGAGAAACCCCATTTGTTTCACAAACCATGTTAATATGTGAAGTTTTCATGTATATTTTCTTCACTATGAATGTGACAGTTATGGGAAATCAATCTCACTGCTCTTTAGTATTTATTAAAATTTTTCAGTCCTGGCCGGTGTGGCTTATTTGGTTGAGCATTGTCCCATGCACTGAGAAGTTGCTGGTTCTATTCCTGGTCAGGGCACATGCCTAGGTTTTGGACTCAATCCCCAGTAGGGGGCGGCAAGGAACAGCTGATTCACGTTTCTCATTGATCTCTCTCTTGCTCATCGATGTCTCTCTCTCTCTCATCTCTCTCTCTCTCTCTGTATATATCTCTGTCTATCTACCTAATCTATGTATCTATATCTATCTATTTATATCTATGTACCTCTACATATCTATGTATCTATATGTGCCTATCCATCCATCCATTTGTCTGGAAGAGACAGGAAGTATATATATATATATATGTGTGTGTGTGTATGTATATACACACACTAGAGGCCTGGTGCATGAGATTCATGCACTGGGGAGGTTCCCTCAGCCTGGCCTGTGCCCTCTTGCAGTCTGGGACCCCTTGGCGGGTGTCTGCCTGCCGACTTAGCCAGCAGTCAGACATCCCTCTCGCAGTCCGGGGCTCTCGCAGTCCGGGGCTCTCGCAGTACAGGACCCCTTGCTCCTTACCACCCGCCTGCAGCAGAGGCGGGAGAGGCTCCCGCCGCTGCGCTCGCCAGCTGTGAGCCCGACTTCTGGCTGAGTGGCGCTCCCCCTCTGGGAGCGCACTGACCACCAGGGGCAGCTCCTGCACTGAGCATCTGACCCCTGGTGGTCAGTGCACGCCATAGCATTTGGTCAATTTGCATATTATGCCTTTATTATATAGGACTAGAGGCTGGGTGCACGAATTCGTGCATGGGTAGGATCCCTCCCGACTGATCAGGGCCATCTCGCTCAGTCCCGATCGGGGTCGATCGGGGTGATCAGGGCCAGTCGGCCAGGAGGAGGGACCATGGGAGGTTGGCTGGTCGTGGGAGGTTGGCTGTGGGAGCACACTGACCACCAGGGGGCAGCTCCTAGATTGGGAGTCTGCACCGTGGTGGTCAGTGCGCATCATAGCTACTGGGCGTCCGGTTGTAACAGTCACTTAGGCCAGTGGTCAGCAAACTCATTAGTCAACAGAGCCAAATATCAACAGTACAACGATCGAAATTTCTTTTGAGAGCCAAATTTTTTAAACTTAAACTATATAGGTAAGTACATTGTTATTAACTTAATTAGGGTACTCCTAAGGCTTAGGAAGAGCCACACTCAAGGGGCCAAAGAGCCGCATGTGGCTCGCGAGCCGCAGTTTGCCGACCACGGACTTAGGCTTTTATATATATAGATATCACCCCTCCCTCTCCTTTCCCCTCTCTCTAATATCAAGAACATATTTAAAAATTTTTTCCCAATTCATTGGAAAATATTTTTTTGCAGTAATTTTTATAGTAGTTTTATGTTCACCATACGACTGAATAAAAAGTACACAGAAGTATTAAATCCTTTTAGCACTGGTGAGTTGTAGAACATAGTATGGAGCTTTGTTTTTTAAAATAATAAAGATTTTGAATGTTTTTTGAAGGAGCATACAAATCATTTTACCTGTACAGTATGCACATAAATGCAACTAATGCAGCCATTAAAGTAAAGGTTGCAGTAAGCTGGTATATTTTATACTACTTGGTAGCCGATATGAAAATATTTTGCTATTTCAATTAAGATTCTAGTTCTATTCTAGACCCAGATGATTCTCAAAACATACTCATCTATAGCAATCACATTGTACAGATGTACCAGTTTGACTACTATTCCACTATCATTAGGGCATGGTATTTCTAAATGTTGTTTAATAATGATTAAAAATAGACTCTACATGTTGGCTTAGTCAGCTCAGGCTGCCATAACAAAAGGACATAGGCGGGATGGCTTAAACAACAGAAATTTATTTTCTCATAGTTCAGGAAGCTAGAAGTCCAAGATCAAGTTGCAAAATGGCTGGTTTTTGGTGATAACTCTCTTCCTTGCTTATCTCTGTGTCTTCATGTGGCTTGGAGAGGAGAGAGAGAGAGAGAGAGAGAGAGTGAGTTATGTCTCATAAGTTTTTTAAAAAGGTTGCCAAGTCTGTAGAACCATTGCTCTTTGGAATAATAAAATTTAGGCTATGTAAATGGCAGCTGGCCCAATTACACAGTTTATGATCTTTGTAATTATTTAGATGGATGATAGTCTATAGTAAAATGGATAAGACCCATAGTCAGCTTTTCAAGAACTGAAAAAACTGGATCTAGCAAGAGTTCCTGTATAATCTAAATTATAAATTATGTTTTTTTAATTACACCAAAAAGACCATTTAAAAGTAAGGATACTGTATTTGTCAGGGTTCTTCAGAGTAACAGAACCAGTAGGATATATAGAAATACATATGAAGAGATTTATTAAAGGAATTGGCTCACATGGTTATGAAGTCTGAGAAATTCCACAGGCTGTAGAACCAGAAAAGTTGGAAGTATCATTCAATTTAAATCCGAAGGTCTGAGAACCAGGAGAAGCCAGTGGTGTAACTCCCAGTCCAAGGCTGCTGCTTGTGTATGTACCAGAGTTCCAAGGCTGGAGAACCAGGAGTTCTGACATCCCAATGTACTGATTCAAACACTAAATCTCTTTCACAAATACCCTCACAGACACACCTAGAAACATGTTTTACCAGCTATCTGAGCATCCCTTAGTCTAGTCAAGTTGACATAAAATTAACCTTCACAGATACTTGTCTTTCTACCTTTTTTCTCTTGCCATTCATATTTATGGTCTTTCTATACTCTGTACATCATTATGTTCACAGGGGATGTAATTTGACTTGATGTACATTTGAATCCTTGAAATAGCAAGATGTTTTATAATAAGGGTTTAGTCCCTTCTTACTTGATAACAATAAAAAATTTTTAGATAGTAGCTTACCTGATTCTGCTTCATCTCCTTTATCAACCAACACACATTTCTTTTTCTTTGATTATTGTTATTTTCTTCTTTGTTTAGTGGAATTATCTCATACAGCTTCTGTGTGGTATTTCTTTGATTTCTCTGAGAATTTATTTTAATGGTTATTCTACTCAGGAATCAAATACTGAAGCCAAAGAAATCACATTAGAATTGATTACAAAGTTGTAATAATGCATTCTCTGATCTCTCAAGCCTAAGACAAACTGTTTAACTTTATTATTTTAAACTAATTTCATATACATTTTATTTTTTCCTTTTAATTGAATTTATTGGGGTGATACTGGTTAACAAAATTATACAGGTTTCAGGTGCACAGTTCTACAACACATCATCTGTACACTGTATTGTATGTTCACCACCCCAAGTCAAATCTCCATCTATCACCATTTATCTCCTCTCTACCCTCCTCCACCTCATCTTACCCTCACCTTCCTCTCCCCCACCTCCTCCAGCAGTCACCACACTGTTGTCCATGAGTTTTCTCTTTTGCTCATAAATTTTAAATATAAATTAAAAAGTCCAATACATTTAGAATACTTTTTATTAAAATGCTTTGATGTCAATGTCTAGGTGTTTAAAAAAGCATACTAAAAATACTAAATTTAAATCCACTTCTTTAAAAAAATTACTTTGAAATAATTTTAGATTTGAAGAGCTCCCATAATAGTACAGAAAGTTCATATATACTTTTTGCTCATATTCTGTCATATTGATATCTTAAATAACCACGATACATTTATCAAAACTATTAAGTAAATTATAGACTTTATTTAGAGCAAAGTATGGAATGGAAAATTTAAACATGTAATACTTGCCCTTAGCTACTCTCTATTCTTCTAGGTGAGACAAACTCTATTTCTGTATTGTGTTGTTAAATAATCAGGAACAACATGCTTGAGCTCTGTAATCTTAATTCACATAAAGGTGCTGAATGCTGTTACGATTTTGTCACATTATTTATTGTGTTAATTTTTAAATGAGCATTTAATGAACATTTAAAATTTACATAATTTTACTAGGTCTTTAAGAAGAGACCTGAATAAATCATTTCTCTTGGAATTCATTCACGGATCCTTCAAATGAATATGAACGCTTTCTTATCAGCTAATCAGAAATGTATAACCAAGGACAGTTTATTTGCTTTAGCTACTAGGTTAAATTGACATAAATAACTTCTCTTTGGTAACTGGTAAAATATATTTGTATTCTTTTAATTGTTTTTACTATTTTAAAATGTCATTATTGACTTGTAAAATATTCTTTATTTCTAAAACACTAGAGAAAAGTTTTGTAGAATGCTCCAATAGAACTCCCAAAGTTTCATCTTGTTTTATGTGAAACAAAATGAGTAAGGTAGAAAGCCAAGAGAAACCAGAAGATTTTGACTGGTTTCTTTTTCTTTTCTTTTTAAAAAAATATATTTTATTGATTTTTTACAGAGAGGAAGGGAGAGGGATAGAGAGTTAGAAACATCGATGAGAGAGAAACATCGATCAGCTGCCTTCTGCACACCTCCTACTGGGGATGTGCCTGCAACCAAGGTACATGCCCTTGACCGGAATCGAACCTGGGACCTTTCAGTCCGCAGGCTGACGCTCTATCCACTGAGCCAAACCGGTCAGGGCTTGACTGGTTTCTTGATTTAGTAATACACATTGTTAAACCAAGAGCGTTTGACTGAAAAGTGATTTAATAATACACATTATTAAAGGTTTGAACAATATTGTACTTGTTTAGATTTACCTTTTCTCCTTATATTTTTTAATTTTTATATTTTTATTGATTTCAGAGAGGAAGGTAGAGGGAGAGAGAGATAGAAACATCAATGATGAGAGAGAATCATTGATTGGCCGCCTCCTGAGCATGTGCCCTGTCAGGGAATTGAACCGTGACCTCCTGGTTCAAAGGTCCACGCTCAACCACTGAGCCACGCCAGCTGGGCTATATTTTTTTCTTTTAAAAAATTTAAATTAGTCCCTGGCCAGGTGGCTCAGTTGGTTAGAACGTCATCCAGAAACACAAGCAGACTATTATTTCCCCATTGAATGTGTTTAGTATCCCTGTCAAAAATCTGTTGATAATAGATGTATAGGTTTATTTACGGACTCTCAGTTTTATTCCTTTGTTCTATATGCCAGTTCTAACCTGTCTTGTTGACTGTAGCTTTGTAATAAGTTTTGAAATCAGGAAGTGGGAATCCTCTCACTTTATTCTTTTCCAAGATTGTTTTAGCTGTTGTGGGTCCCTTAAATTTCCATATAAATTTTAGGATTAATTTGTCAATTTCTGCAAAAAGGAAAAGTAGGATTTTGATTTGCATTGTGTTAAATCTGTAGAACAAAGTGGGAAATATTGTCATCTTAACAATACCTGTGAGCACGGGATGTTTTTCTATTTATTTAGGTGTTCTTGAATTTACTTGAGTATTGTTTCGTAGTTTTCTGTGTACAAGTTCTTCACCTCTTTGGTTAGATTTTTTTCCTAGGTATGTTACTCATTTAGATGCTGTTGTAAGTGGAAGTATTTTCTTAATATCCTTTTTAGGGTATTCATTGCTGGTGTATAGAGATAAAACTGACTTTTGAGTGTTGATCTTATATCCTGCAACTTTGCTGCATTTGTTTATTAACTCTACTTATTTATTAGTAGCTTTCTTGTAAACTCTTTGTAACTACTTTTATCATTTGCAAATGGAAATCGTTTTATTTCTTCCTTTTCAATTGGTATGCTTTTTATTTTCTTGTCTAATTGTTCTGACTAGGACTTGTAGGAAAGTGTTAAATAGCAGTGGTGAGCCCTGGCTGGCGGCTCAGTGGTTAGAGCGTCAGCTGGTGCACCAAAGGATCGTGGGTTTGATTTCTGGTCAAGGACATGTATCTGGGTTGCCAGTTTGATCCCTGGTCCAGGTCCTGGGAGGCAACCAATCAATGTGTCTTTTTCACATCAATGTTTCTCTCTCTCTCCCTCTCCCTTCCCCTCCCTGCCTCCCTCCTTCCCTCCCTCCCTTCCTTCTCTCCCCCTCTCCTTCTCTTTCTCTCCCTCCTTTGCTTCCCTTCAACCTTCCTAAAAATCAATGGAAAAAATATACTCGGATGATGATTAACCTAAAAAAAAACAGTGGTGAGAGAAGGTATCCTTGTTTTGTTCCTGATCTTAGGAGAAAAACTTTCACCATTGAGTATGATGTTAACTGTGGATCTTTTAATAAATATCCTCTATAATGTTAAAGTTCCCTTTTATTTATAGTTTCGGAGTGCTTCTATCATGAAAAAGTTTTGGGTTTTGTCAGATACTTTGCAACAGTAGAGATGCCCCCCCCCCTTTTAATATATTTTTATTGATTTTAGAGAGGAAGGGAGAGGGAGAGAGAGAAACATGAATGATTAGAGAGAATCATTGATCGGCTGCCTCCTGCATGCCCCCTGCTGGGGATCGAGCCTGCACCTGGGCATGTGCCCTTGACTGGAATCAAAACCGGGACCTTTCAGTTTGCAGGCCAACACTCTATCCACTGAGCCA
>NW_005354465.1:617204-638480 GCF_000412655.1 Myotis brandtii | reverse complement strand
TGTGTGTATTTCAGAGAGGAAGGGAGAGGGAGAGATAGAAACATCAATGGTGAGAGAGAATCATTGATCAGCTGCCTCCTGCATGCCCACTACTGGGGATCGAGCCCGCAACCCAGGGGTGTGCCCTTGAATGGAATCGAACCTGGGACCCTTCACTTCGCAAGCTGACGCTCTATCCACTGAGCCAAACCAACTAGGACAATAGCAGTCTATTTTTGCATATTGTTAGTAATCCATGTGTTTGACTTAAACTAAATGTACCTGTGGATTAGGTCCTATAATTTAAATTTACATACCAAAATATTAAAACCATAGTGGTGAATTCTTCTATCCTATATACTGAAAGAGTTATAATGAAGTTGTTTTGAGGCATATTTTCAGTTTATATATATACCATACTTACTAAAACCAGTGATTGATATTAAAGGTGATTATAGCATCTTTATGCAGATTTTAAGTAGGTCAGATTTTTTTGTTTTGTTTCTTTTTATGTACTTGAGGTAGTTTTGTGTCTGAAAATAGAGATATTTAGTTGCTTCCCAAGACTCTTGAATCTTGATTTACTAGGTTTGTCTATTTTGTGAACGTGTGTGTGTGTTTTTAATTGATTTGAGAGAGAGAGGAAGGGACAGGGATAGAGAGATAGAAATATCAATGAGAGAGAAACATCTATAAGGCAGTCTCCTGCACAATCCCTACTAGGCATTGAGCCCAGAACCCAAGTATGTACCCTGACCAGGAATCAACCTGGTGATATCTTGGTTCATGGGTCAACGCTCAAGCACTGAGCGATACTGGCCACGCTGTATATTTCTATTTTGAAATGATTTTTTAGGAGGATGATGTTAACAGATATAGTGTTTCTTTTTTAACTAAGAAATATATATTGGAGATTGGTCACCATTAATATTTATAATATTAAAAAAGTTTAATCCTTTAACATTGAGTCCAAATGTGAAGAAAAAGCAGAATTGTTTTCTCTTCTAATGATAAGAAAACAAGTTTTGGAGGGATAAAAGAAATTTCAGAGGAACTGATGTGTCTTTTTTATGCCATATTTTTGAGTACTGAATGTGGTTTGTATCTTACAGAATGGAGATGTATGCATTTCAATTCTTCATCCACCCGTAGATGCCCCACAGAGTGGTGAACTGCCCTCCGAAAGGTGGAATCCTACTCAGAATGTCAGGTAAGGGGTTGATAAGAAATAATCTGGTTTTTAGGTGTTTCTTAAGATTGGATATTATTTTTTAAGTACAAAATAATCCTTTTATATTTGGTTATTTTGTCTCCTGCTAGAGCTTTAAGTAGCATGTATGCATCATTTTGAAGAGTTGTATTTATGGAACAATAATGCACATGTTACTCCTTTCTCTATGTTTGCCTTGGGGGAAATTTTCTAGTGTGAATTCTTCCTCTTACTTTATCATAAGTTCCATCTACGTCTTGGATCTCATGGTTTTCATGTTTGTATTGATTGTTTCTTTATTCTAGGATTCTTATTACTTTTTGCAGAAAGGTCTTATTGTTTCCAAACTGAAAATTTACTTAACATGCTACTTAAAAATTTTTTTAAAAAAAGATTTTATTGATTTTTGGAGAGAGGAAGAAAGAAGGAAAGGGAGGAAGGGGGGGGGGGGAGAGAGAGAGAGAGAGAGGGAGAGAGAGAGAGAGAGAGAAGAGAGAAATGAATGTGAGAACCAAACATCAATCAGCTGCTTTCTGCACACCCCCTACTTGGGATCAAGCCCCACAACCCAGGCATGTGCCCTGATGGGGAATCAAACCGGCAATCTTTTAGTGCACGAGACAACACCCAATCAACTGAGCCATACTGGCCAGGCTACATGCTACCTTTAAAAGAGCTTCCATTACCCATTGTTTTATATATAGGATGTTCAAAAAAACTGTGTACACACACTGAATAATTGTAAAGGCAGTGTTTGTTAAAACACATTTCAAAAGTGAGCTCTCAATTGTGCATTTTTGGGGGACACCTTGTATATGTGGATGTGTCTTAAGATTTGGAAGGCTTGTATATTTCTTGTGATTTCCTTTATTGATTAATCTATTGACCCATCTATCTAGATAGATAGATATTTAATCATCTGTTCTTTTTGTTTTGTTTTTTTATTGACTTTAGAGAGGATGAAAGGGAGGGGCGGGGGGAGAAGAGAGAGAGAAACTTCGATGTGAGAGAGCCACATCAGTTGGTTGCCACCCCAACTTGCCCCAATAAGGGCGAGGAACCTGCAACCCAGGTACGTGCCCTTGGCCGGAATCGAACCCCTGACCCTTTGGTTCAAGGGCCAACACTCTAACCACTTAGCAGCACGTGCCGCACTGTCAGTCTTTTTTTAAAAAAGTTTTATTCAGATATAATTTCCATACTATACAATTCTTTGATTTTAAGTGTATAGTTCATAGGTTTTTAATATATTCACAGCATTGTACAACCATTACCACAATCACTGTTAGAACATTTTCATCACCATTAAACTTATACCTGTCATTTATACTTTTTATTATCCCTCAACTCCATCCCACCCTTCCACCTAGGAAACACCAGTCTGCCTCCTGTCTCTATGAATTTGCCTATTTACATTTCATATGAATGGAATCTTACAATATGTAGTATTTTGTGTCTGGCTTCTTGAACTTAGCTGAACATTTCCAATGTTCATCTTCATTGTAGCATGTATTATATTTCATTCCTTTTTATGGCTACGTAATATTCCATTAAGTGCTTATACCACAATTTGTTTATCCATTAATTACTCGATGAACATTCGGATTATTTCTTTGGCTATTATGAATAAGCTGCTATGAACACTGTACATGTACATGCTTTTGTTTCCTTGGATATATACCTGGGAATGAAATTGCTGGGTCATATGGTAACTCAATATTTAACTTTTTGAGGAACTGCCAGCCTGTTTTTCAGTGTGGCTGCACTAAGTAATACATCCCCACCAAGGAGTATGAGAATACCAATTTCTCCAGGTCTTTATTAACACTTATTATCTGTGTTTTTAAAATTATAGTCATTCTAATGGGTGAATGTGGTTTCTCATTGTGGTTTTGTCCTTTTTGTTTTACATAACTTAAAATTTTAGAACAGTTTTAGATTTTCAGAAAAATTGTGAAGTATAATTTCCATATACCCTGCACCTTTCCCCCTTCCATTCTGTACTCCTTGGAAGGAAGTACAGCCCACACTTTAATATTAACATCTAACATTAGTATGATTCCAATTATTATAGTGAACTAATATTAATGCATTGTTTTAAGTAAAGTCCATACCCTTTCACATTTCCTTAGTTTTTACCTTATGTCATTTTTCTGCTCCAGAATCCCAGGCAAGATACCATATTATATTAATAAGCATGTCTCTTTAGGCAACTGTGGCAGTTTCTTAAGACTTTCCTCTTTTTTTTTTTTAATGACCTTGACAGTTTTGAGGAGGACTGATCAAGTATTTCATTCCCCAGTTGGTATTTTTCTGTTGCTTTTCTGGTTATTAGACTGGGTAGTGAATAGGGGGAAGAAAATCAGGAAGGTAAAGTACAGTTGCGAGTATCCGAGGGGGATCCTGGAACCATGCAGTTAAGCTTTGGGAGAATCAAAAGCTATATGCGGATTTTGACTGTACAGGGATTGTCACCTCTAACCTTTGCATTGTTCAAAGGTCAGCTGTACATTTTCTTTATGTCATATCAAGGGTGCATACTGTCAACATTTTTTATCACTGTTAATACTAACATTCATAACACTCATGACTGAGACTATTTTTAGGGTTTCTCCACTGTAACTCCTTTCCCCCTTCCATTCTGTACTCCTTGGAAGGAAGTACAGCCCACACTTCAAGGAGTGGGGAATTATATCTTCTAGATCTAGAGGCTGAGATACCTGCATACATTATTTCCAATTCTTCTTCAATAAGATTGATCTATGCTCCCCATTTATCTGTTGATTAAATCATGTTGTTACTCATTTTTATTTATCTGAAAGCTATTAACTTGATTAGGATCTCCACTTTTGTCAAAAGCAAAGAATTGAGAGCTTTCTGACTTGCACCAGGATTTCTTACCCAGCTCTTAGTGAGTTATTTCCCATTTTCTGGGACATGTATACCAAAAGGTTCATGTGTTCAAGACACATCAAATAACTATTGATTATGCTCATTACTCATTCATTTAGGTACCTTGTTCAATCCAATATACTTAGAAAGGGTTGAGAAAAGAAATATATGGCATGGGGCAAAAATAAGTTCATAGTTGTGACTGCACGAAACTGTTTATTCTTGCATTATTATTATTATTTTCCATATGAACAATTGTAAATCTACTTTTGCCACCTCCTATATTTTAATCTGATACCCTCCTTCCTACTGTGTGTTCTCAGTGATATGTCCATCAGCAGCAGCAGCGTTAGGGCTTACACAGCAAGAACTGTTATATTTGTTAGTTGCTTTACCAGCATTAAAAACTTTTTGTAGTATGTGGCCCATTAAGCTATCTCATTTTCTGTCATAACAGATTTCTTTGCCACAATGTCCTCTTTAAATTATTCTCCCATCTTCAAAACATGTAATGAGGACTGAGTTTGAAATAGTGTATATGAATCAAGTAAATTTAGGTTTTTAAGAATGAACCCTTTCTATCTCTCTCACATGCTGCTTGGAGGGGTATGTATATACATTGGGAGAAAAATGCCAATGTTCAATTCTGCAAAATTCTAAACTTTTCCTGCTAAGTTTCCAGGAAGACCCATAAGCCAGAATTATTTTGTTGTGTGTGCTAGGACCAGTTTTCTGCCCTCCCAGCCAGAGTACTTGTGGTGACATGGTAACAGAGAAAGGACAGACCCATCTCATTGACTACTCTCTCTTGAAAAGGGACAAATACATTATTACCCATTGGGTCATAGATGTCTAATTCTGATTTTCTGTCTCCCTTAAATGCTTCTATAGTTTTGTTTTTAAAACATTTTAGTGCTATAGAACTTTACAACTTGCTTTTTGCTGTTTGCGCGCGCGCGTGTGTGTGTGTGTGTGTGTGTGTGTGTGTGTGTGTGTGTGTGTGAGTGATTAGTTGGCCTTCATGTTCTCTGGGTGTTTTTGCTTACAAATTTATTTTTTATCCAAAAGAAGATAGCCAGTGATATTATCTCTAACAAAGATACTGAAGCAGGCAACAGGATCTGAAACATGAACCTGAAGACTGTCTAGAGTGCTTTTGCCTATCCTTTTGTCAGTACTTCTCTTCTTAGCATTTTTCTATTTTCCAAAAAATTTTACCGTCATCCCTTATTCTGGCTTAAGCAGGGGTGGAGGGAGCACATTTTTCCTAGGAATATCTGTGAATTGTGGTGGTGGTTATGGGAATTGTGCAGTAAGTGGAAAACACTTTAAAACTCTGTATCCAAAATTCTTACTGGTTTAGGTCTGTTCTGTGTTGTAACACATGTTAAAACACACCACTGGATTTGGGCAACCAGACCTGTTCCTCTATACCCAGTTAGTGAATGGCAGTGGTGTTTTTCTTTATGGGAACTGAGAGTCTGGGGATAGGCCCTCATAGTCTATTCTGCTAATCCAAGAAATTTATGTCCAGGTGCCACAAGATTGTCTAAATGGACAAATGCAACTCTGTGTTACTCAAAACCAGAGCTTCACGTGGAACCATGAATTTATATGGACATAATGAGACTAAAAAGGAGTGTATGCTGTTTTCCTGATTCCTTCCCCATTGTTCATGATCTGCAGGAAACCAATCCCTCTAATGGGCTTTGAGTAACCTTTTCATTGGGGGATAGTTTAATTATTTGTTCTTTCTTTCCCTTTTCACCTGTTGTTAACCCTCTCCACCTTCTGCCTTTTTTCTTCTGAAAAGAGAAATGAATAAAGATTTTAAAATATTAACTGAAAATAACAATAAAAAATGACAACAAAGAACATAGTTCGTACATTCTGCCAGTATGGTCTTAGCACTTTAGTTTTCCCATTCTATAAAAACAGGATTAATAGTACTTACCTTGCAGAGTTTACCATGCTAGAGGTATAGTGTAATGCCCTGTGTTGAATTATTTTGGTATAAGTGATGGACATTTTAAACTATGTATGACATTTTCTCCAAGCCTTTTCCAGTCGTGGTAAAAAGGAAGTGATAGGTCTGACCCACCCAACTGATGAGGGAATCAATATAGGTATAATTAACTTGCAACCCATCCACAACATACTGGTTTAGAAACTTTGAATGTTTTTCATCAGTAATCTTTAAGAGAAAAAAAATCTCAATTCTGCTTTGTTCTATATTGGCCTTTATATTAGGCTGGCTCTCACCACTTGGTAACAAAGATGGCCACCTGCTCTATACTTTCCATATTCTGTTACTAAACCAACAAGAATAAAAATTCTTTATTAGGTTAGAAAAATGAGTTCCCACCAGGGTTCTGATTGTCCCAGCTTAGATCGCATGCATATCCCCAAACCCATCCTCATGACAAAATGATGGAATCCTTTGGCCAGCACTTGGTGTTATGTCTACTGCTGTGGGTATAAGTAGGTTGTTTGTATGAACGTGTAGCATGATGGTGGATTCTCTATACAAAACAAAACAAAACAAAACAAAACAAAACAAAACAAAAAGATTGTGCTTTCCAGATGAAGGGAGGAAAGCATGCTGGGTAAACATTTCATTGATGTGAAATGTTACAAAAAGATTGTGCTTTCCAGATGAAGGGAGGAAAGCGTGCTGGGTAAACTATTATCACAATCCACTGTGGTACCTAATGCTTCTGAAAGCATCATGGATTTCAGTTTAGGAGTACATGGTAGTAGAAGTGGGCTTGTTTTGGTACAAATGGATGATTCACCATTTTAAAAAATTATGTTACCCAGTATAGTATTTTTTTAAAATATATTTTATTGATTTTTTCAGAGAGGAGGGGAGAGAAATAGAGAGTTAGAAACATTGATGAGAGAGAAACATCGATCAGCTGTCTCTTGCACACTCCCTACTGGGGATGTGCCCACAACCAAGGTACATGCCCTTGACCAGAATTGAACCTGGGACCCTTCAGTCCGCAGGCCAAAGCTTTATCCACCGAGCCAAACCGGTTAGGGCCCAGTATAGTATTTTAATAATATACACAAGATGTTATAAAAACCAACTTGGTGAAACTAACTTGTGGGGAAAAATTTCCTAATTAATATGATTCATCTAGACATACAGCTGTTTAAACTTCTTTAGTATTAAAAATTCAGTTCCTCAATTGCACAAGATATCTTTCAAAATGCTCAGTGGCCACATGTGGCTAGTGGTTATCATATTGCATAACAGATTATACATTTCCACCATCATTGAAAGTTGTAAGTATACAGTGCTGATCTAGACCATTAAAACCTTTTTTCCCTGTTTATTACCATACTTTGTCCTTATCCTGCTTATACTAGTATAACACTAGAGGTCCGGTGCACGAATTCATGCACCAGTGGGGTCCCTTGGCCTGGCCTGCAGGATGGGGCCAAAACCGGCTCTCCAACATCCCCCAAGGGGTCCTGGATTGTGAGAGGGCACAGGCCAGGCCGAGGGACCCCACTGGTGCACCATCAGGGCTGGGGAGGAATGCAGGAGGTTGGCCAGCTGGGGAGGGACCACAGAGGGCTCCAGGGCATATCCGGCCCATCTCACTTAGTCCCAATCAGCTGGACCACAGCAGCAAGCTAACCTACTAGTTGGAGCATCTGTCCCCAGTGGTCAGTGCATGTCATAGTGAATGGTTGAGCGGCCTTAGCATATCATTAGCATATTATGCTTTGATTGGTTGAACGGACGACTGGACACTTAGCATATTAGGCTTTTATTATATAGGACTAGAGGCCCGATGCACGAAGATTCGTGCAAGAATGGGCCTTCCCCTGGCTGCGAGCACTGCCTTTGCTCCGGCCCGGAGCCACCTTCCTGCCTTCCTGCACTGCCCAGAGGCCCAGAGCAGCTGGGGCAGTGCAGAACGCCCCCGGCTGCTCGGTGCCTGCATATGCAAATTAACCCAACATCTTTGTTAGATTAATTTGCATAATCACTCTTGATTGGCTGGTGGGCATCGTGAAGGTATGGTCAATTTGCATCTTTCTCTTTTATTAGTGTAGATGTTTTGAGTGTTTTCTTCTGAAGCAACCCTTATGTAATTTTCTACCTACACTTTTGCTTTTAGGATGTTATGTGAATCCATTTTCCATTATTGGCAGTGATGAGTTTCTTTGAATCTTTTAAATGTAATTACTGGAGAAAACCATAAGGATCTTGGCAGGAAGGGCAAGGAGTTATTTCTAACCTAATAGAAAGGTGTGTGTGTGAGAGATAAATGGATTTTAACTAGATGGGAACTTTTTCTTTGAAAGTGCCTTTGTCATAATTTTGTATAATCACGTAACAGAAACTCTTTGCCCTTTTTAGGAAAAGGTTTCATCAAATCAAACATCTAATTGCCTGGTCCCCTCTCTTTATTTTTTGCTTGGGGCCAGGAGCAAAAGGCTATTTTGCAACAACACAATGTATAACCTCGCACCAATGAGAAAAGGTAGAGAAATTTAATTTTTTTCTCCCATTTTTCTCCTTTCGTACATGCACGTAGCTTGTAGGGGGAAAAAGCCTGGGAATAGTCTGGAATATTTTTGGAGCCTACTGTGCTCTTTTGGTTATTTTATCTAACTGAAACTGTATTCCCCATGACTGATTAAGGTGTCTAGTTTTTATCTGTGGATAAAAATTGCCTGTTTATATCTCCCACAAGCTATATAAGCCCTGGGAATTCAGGGATGACATCTAACTTGCTCACTATCATACAGCCAACATCTGGTGCTTCTGGCACATAGTAGGTGCTTAGTAAAACTTTTTGAATAAAGATTTCTGTTAAGAGACTAGTTCTTTTTCCTGCATTGTCCTGCTTATCTGTCTTTCTTCCCTTAAAAATATGGAAAAGAAATACATTTCTGTGTAATACTGGTTTTTTGGTTTTTTTTAGATCTTATAAACAGCCATGATTAGATTGGATGTATGAAGTAGCATCATTTTTTTTCCTCCCATGAAAAAATTGTCTTGAAGCTAAATGTTTTTTGCCTTTCTTTTTCTTATTGCACTTAACTTATAATTTCTGAAGCAAACTTGTGGGGAAAGTTTCTAAAATCTAAAATGTTATTTGAAAAGCTTCCAGACCTGTACTTTTTGCAGATTGGAGTATGTAGCCAGTTGAGACAGTCTTCTACAGTTTTATGCCCTGCAACAGGATCTCATGCTAGGCTCACATATTTCCTCTGCTTTTATCTCCTAGTTAGCCTAACCAGCTGAGTACTGAAAACAAAATTTTATGATACTCTATTTCCATTTCCCTAAGGCCTCAAATATTGTAGTCTTCAATTTTAAAGAATACTTTTGAATCCTATGAATATGAGTATTTGTAGCTGATTTTTTTTTTTTTCCTGTTTCTAGGACTATCCTGTTAAGTGTAATCTCATTGCTTAATGAGCCCAACACCTTCTCCCCAGCCAATGTGGATGCTTCAGTTATGTTCAGGAAATGGAGGGACAGTAAAGGAAAAGACAAAGAATATGCTGAAATCATTAGGTAAGGTGCTTTGTTTTTGATCATTTCAAGTCTTTACTTAGAACCAAAGTAATATCCTAGAACCAGAGGTTTAAATTGAATTTCATTGTCTACTCCATTTCTCTCAGTTAGATTGTTTGGGAAGAGATTTGTGCTTGAGACTAATGAGTTTGGCTTTTTGGAGAACACATACAACAAGATAATGTTGTAGCAGATGTGATTTCCTGGGAACCAGAGCTTCTAGGTTCTGAGCCAGTCAAGTTTGCAAACTTTCCCTTGTAATCATTTTAGGGATGATTGCATTATTTTGGACTTTTAAGTGTAGCAAGCACCCAGTGTATTCCAATCATTACAGGTTATTTTGTTTTCAAATTTTTTATTAATGAAGCCCTATTGTTCTTCTGGGCATGATCATTATCAGCAACATTAGTATATGGTCTAACAGAACCTTAGAATAAGAATCAGGAGGCTTGGGATCTACTCCTAGCACCTCTCGTGACCTTTTATCAGTTAACTTTTTGCTGTTTAGTTTTTCTATGTAAAAGGGAAAAAAAGTAGAAGGTATTAAGTTCTTGATCATTTCCTGAGTAGGACATAAGGTTTTCATAACTACCCAAGATTGGTACTTGAATTGAAATAAATCTAATTCCCCTGAATACAACTGCATTTTTATATTTAGTAAGTTTATACAAACTCTAGTAAGAACTAGAATTTAGAGAGTCCCTCTCTATAAATCTAGTCAACCTAATACATACGAGTTAGATCATAAAACAAATACTAGATAGTGGTAAGTAGGATAATGTGAAGGAGTGATGAGATGGTTGCTTTAAATTGGGTTGTCAGAACAAGCCTCCTGTAAGGTGATATTTAAGTTCATATCTGAGTGACAAGAAGTATACCATGTGATATTAAAAACAAACACGCAGAAAAGGGCATGTCATTTGATAGCTGAATAATATAGATTAGTGGTTGTTTTCTGCCACTGGAAACACTAAAGAACCCCTCCACACCCCAATCCATAATCATTTAATGAGATTACAGGGATGGATAGAATGTAGACACCTGTGTTTTGTTTTTATCAGCCACCTAGGTGACTGGTATACACCAGAGATTGAAGATAATTAGTATAAATAGTAAGGGCCTATAGAAACTTAGAGGAGCAGGAGTGGATTGAGGATTTAAAGATGGGAATGCTTCATTAAAAACAGGGTTGAAGCCTGATGTTCAAGGAAAGGACGGATTTAGTAAGTGAAGAATCCAGAGGTATTTGTATTCTTCCTGATTCTTACTTTGAGTTTCTTTATGTCATTCTTATATTCTTTCAACATATTTTATGCACCTGCATTGTGTCAGTTACACTGCTAGGTCATTAAGCTGTAGTCTTTCTCCCTGGGGAGCTCACTTTACTTAGCAAACAAATGAGTGCAACTGTAGAAGCTTAAACAAGATACACTGGAAGGAATATATAATACTATGGAGTCCCTAGAAGATAATGCCTCATAAATAAGAATTTTCCAGTAAAAGGGCAAAGAAAAAGCCTCTTCAGGGAGAGAAACATGTTTGCTAAAACAGAGGTGTGTAACAGCATGGCATGTCAAGAGAATTGTAAGTAGCTTTACATTGCTTGAATATAAATTCTGATTTGGGAAATTAAGAGGCATCAATCAGGTCTTAAAAGACATTGATGTGCCCTAGCCTATTTGGCTCAGTGGATTGAGCATCAGCCTACAGACTGAAGGGTCCCGGGTTCAATTCCAGTCGGGGGCACATGCCCAGGTTGTGAGCTCAATCCCCAGTGGGGGGTGTGCTCGAGGCAGCCAATCAATGTTTCTCTCTCATTGATGGCACATGCCCAGGTTGTGAGCTCAATCCCCAGTGGGGGGTGTGCTTGAGGCAGCCAATCAATGATTCTCTCTCATTGATGTTTCTCTCTCTCTCCCCCTCTCCCTTCCTCTCTGAAATCAATAAAAATATATTTTAAAATAAAAAGACATAGACATGAGACAACTAGGAGAAAAAATACCTGAGAAAATTGCTGGATGACCAATATTTAAGATTTGCTTTTCTAAAGGTCATTGTGTCCTTCAAAATGGCACCTGAGAGGGTGACCGCTTTTGGGGTGATAGAGGCTTTCAGATGCAGGCACTAAAAGTTTAGAAACCTGAGTTATAAGGAATCTTATTTAGAAACACCAATTATAAATCCATCTTCAAGACAGAGACTTATATAACTACCCTCTCCCCTTCAGAAAACAGGTTTCAGCCACGAAAGCCGAAGCAGAAAAGGATGGAGTGAAAGTCCCCACGACCCTGGAGGAATATTGCATCAAAACTAAAGTGCCTTCCAATGACAACAGCTCAGATTTGCTTTATGACGACTTGTACGACGATGACATTGATGATGAAGATGAGGAGGAGGAAGATGCCGACTGTTATGATGATGATGATTCTGGGAATGAGGAGTCGTGACCTGCTCCTTCGAAGCCCCTGTACTGCCCTGCCATCTCAGGCCAAAGGGAGGGGAGCAAGTGGGGACCTAGCAGTGGCCCCTCAGCAAAAACCTATCACAGGGGGTGGGGAAAACAAACATGGCTCCTGCTGACTCCCCTTGTGGATCTCAGTTTGCTCCTTTTTATGGACCTCTTAATGGAGAGAAGGTAATCCTCCACAGAATGTCCGAATTCTTGCATTCTTTACCCTTCCATCACTGTATTGATTTTTTTTCCCCCCCTTTAAACCCAAACCCTTGCCTCACTTCGTCTCTACAAAGTGTTCACAGCAAAACACGTTTGGTCTGTTTTTAGATTCTTGAAGAATTAAATAGTCTTTCATCAAGATGTTTAATGTGTTTAAAGCTGGGAACCCATTGGGAGTTCACAAGTGCTACATATACTGGGTTGCAAAAGAAAATGGAAACAACCCCCACAAAAATCCCATAAGACAAACTTTTAAAAATTGTTGCCAAGGTTTAGCTGCTCCATTTACATTAGTGTGTGTGCATTTGTTCAGCCCCATGTTGGTGAATTTTGTTTCTTTCCAGTTCTTAAGTCTGGGTACAGTGGGCATCAGGGACTCTGTGCTAAGACTGATGAAATGTGTTCCTAGGGCAGAGAGCCCCTTCAGCCTCCAGGAAATCATCCTAACACAGAGGTCTCAGCTGTTCTGAGGATAGCTGCTCCATTTACATTAGTGTGTGTGCATTTGTTCAGCCCCATGTTGGTGAATTTTGTTTCTTTCCAGTTCTTAAGTCTGGGTACAGTGGGCATCAGGGACTCTGTGCTAAGACTGATGAAATGTGTTCCTAGGGCAGAGAGCCCCTTCAGCCTCCAGGAAATCATCCTAACACAGAGGTCTCAGCTGTTCTAAGAAATCAGATTTTGGTTTTTGAAATTGATTGGGATCTAAAGCCTGAAATAAATATTCATACTTTACATAGAACTGAGCACTTGATTGCTATTTATTTTAAAGGCAGAGTTGTTCTTCCCCCACCAGGGAGTTGGGGGAGAGAGTGGGGATTAGTGTGTGTGTGGAGTCTTGGTGATGGCAACAAAGGGTTAAAAATCACTATGCCAATTTTGGTTGATGCTGCTGGGGGGAGGGGGGGGTGTGTCAAAACTACTGGTGACCACTGTTGGGAGAGAGAACATCTGTTTTATTTATTTGACAAGGCCTTTCTGTCAAAGATAGACTCTCACCATGAGGATATATTTTTAAGTAGCCAGTTTTAATTACTCAGTATTAATACTAAGTGCATGTGTTACAATTTTGGTTTTCATTGAGCTAGTGATAACTGTGGATAAATGTGAGACAAGAGTGACCAGTTACCTTTCCTCATTGGCTGTAACCTGGACTTTGCTCTTCTTTCAATGTACTGTCTGGCTGTGGAGTGCAAGAAGTTGTGCATGGAGCTTGCCTTGGGTTTCTTTAGACTCTTCCGCCCAGGGAGTTGGCTGCAGGCAGTGTGTGGGTGACGCTAGATCTTCCTTCTGTGCAATTGCTGCAGCTTTGATTTCCCTGGTCTCAATTATGTGTTACTTCAATCAATTCTGAGATCCATCAGCCTTCACCAACCAGGGACTTCAGAACTTGGCGGTGATTTTTGTTTCTTATGGGAGTGGGTCAGTTCACACGAGGCAGTGTTCTTTCAGTGGGGAAAATTGTTAATGTAAAATCCCAGGTTTTGGAAGGAAAATACAGCAAAGACTGACTATAATCCTACTTCAGATCCCTGTACACTAGTGTCAACTCCTTTTCTTCAGAACTTAGCTCAGAAAGAACAAAAGGGTTGATGAGGGACGAGGTAGGATAGATCGATCCTAGAACAGAATAGGTGATGCTTACTTCCTTAGCTCCTCCTTCCTTTCTGATCTCAGGGTTTTCATTCGCTCTTCAAACTCTCCAAAACGTGCTAATTCCCAGCAACCCTCTCTGGCCTCTGAAGTTTGGTCTAGTATTAAGTGAAAACATTTAACGTGTTAAGGTTCAATTGGGACAATATTGAGCCTGCTCCCAGAATCTGTCCAATTTCCATGGGGCCAGGACTACTTGCACCTTGAATCTAGTGACTCAGATTCAGTAAACAGCAGCTCTTTGAGATAAAACACGGACTGCAAACTCCTAAGAAAGATGTTGAAACTGTTTTTGCTCCTCACACTTAAGTCATGCTTCCAAATAACCTGCAAATCTAATGGAGCCCAGTCTCTCATAATGCTGATTACCCACTACCCTCTCACCAAACCCTCCCCCACGTTTACAGCTGGTAGCTTGGTCTTACTCTATTAGAGCCCTATAATTAAGCTTTCCCCCCTCTTACTGCTAAAGCATTTCTTTCCCAGGGCAGACCAGGCGTGTTGGCAATGTGGGAGGTGCTATGCTGTTCAGCCTGGTCCCATTAGGCCCTGTTGGCCTGTTGCACGTTGACTCAGGGAGCCAGAGAACCAGGTGGAGGTAGTACCTCTCAGCCCTTTGGGGTGTTAATATTGAGGGCTGGGTTTGCCTCTGATAGAGTACAATCAGAAGACTGGAGAGTGGTGATTTGCTAGCAGGTAGACATTCTGATAGCTCACAGTGACTTGTAAAACCCAGATGCTGGTTCCAGAGCTCTGTCTTGAGAACACATCCTGTGGCAAAAGAAAACTTGAGCTTACTGTAACTTTTCTTTTTAGGAGTGGAGATCTCAGGCTAGACCCTTGTGAGTACACTTGTGCTGATTTGGTATAATGAGCTCAAAATCCTGCATTTTTAGATTCCTTTGATTCTAGTGGAGGCCTCTCTGGGTGCTCTTCAAGTCTGTGTTTTTTGAGGCTGGGTGGAGAAAGTGTATCATCATGATTCTGTTGTTGCTTCTCAAAGTCTTCCCCTCTATTTCATATCATTCCAGAGTTCTTTTCTATTAGCCAGACTTTTTCTTTTCTGTAGTCTCTTCTTTCCTCTTCCCTGGTAATTATTTGCTTCTTTATTTGCTGGTTTCCTTATTTTTTGGGACATATACGGTAAGAGATTGAAGGGAGAAATGTGTAGTCCTCCACTGAAAATTAACTCTCCCCCCTCCCATGCTGATAAAAGGTTTACATTTACAAATTCAGATGCAATTTTCAACTATTCTAAAACCAGCAGGTCACACCTGACTTTAATAGTTTTCTTAGCTGAAATTGTAGATGTTTTTCTTCAGTTTAACTTATGAGAAAAGATTATCTGATGCATTTTGTGTTGAACTTCCCTTTAGTGGTTTATTTTGTCTTTTTCTGCCCATCTGTCTACTAATAAAATGTGAAATAAAATATACCTGTATTGCTACTTCCCCATGGGATGACCCTCTTCTTTCTTTTCTTGTGTTAAAATTAAAAGGTGGTCTTAGTATCTCCACTGTTCCCTTGCAGATTATGCCTCGGATTCAGCTGAAAAACTAAAATAAAAACCAACTCTTGCTGACCTGTCTTTTATAACATTCTGCTCGGCTCACCTTGCAGACTAAATATCCCCAGTCCTTACCTAGCTTAAAAAAGGCTATTAAAGACAGCCATTTGTTAACCTTAATTCTGAAATAGGGCACGATCTGCCAGTACAAGTAGGTCAGTGGAAGGGATGGAGAGGTGCTCCACTGCCCTCCTTAGGAGAGGGCATTTGTTTTCATTGTCAATTATCCTCTGAACTTCCTGCTGCTAAAAGCAAGGAGCAGGCAGGAGATACCAGAGTTTAATGAAAATTCCCATTTAGTTTCAGTTGTGGACCCTTACCTTTTTCTTTCTTTTTGTTGTTGTTAATCCTCACCTGAGGATATTTTCTCCATTGATTTTTAGAGAGAGTGGAGGGAGGGAGGGAGGACAGAGAGAGAAACATCAACGTGAGAGACACATTGATTAGTTGCCTCTCCAACACGCGCCCTGACAAGGGTTGGAGACTAAACCTGCAGTCCATGTACATGCCCTTGACTAGTAATTAAACCTGCAACCCTTCAGTGAGCAGGCCGACACTCTAACCACTGGACATGCTGGCCAGGGCCACTTACCTTTTTTTTAAAGCCAGGATCCCAAGCTGTGGATTAACAGCAGAACCTCTCTGATATGATGAAATGATTTTAGAGCCGAAAGTAGAAAAGGTAAAGACTGGAATCCAGGCACACCACCTTGACTTGAAGCAACACTTATTTTGCCCAGGACCTACTTAACCTATTTTTTTTTCTTTCTTTTTTGTTAATCCTCACCCAAGGATATTTTTCCATTGATTTTTAGGGAGAGTGGAAAGGAGAGGGAGAGACAGAGAGAAACATCGATGTGAGAGAGACATATCAATTTAGCTGCCTCCTACATGCAGCCCAACCAGGGCCAGGGAACATGCAACCAAGATACGTGCCCTGACCGGAATCGAACTCAGTACCCTCAGTCTGCGGGCTGACACTCTATCCACTGCGCCAAACCGGACAGGGTGCACTTACCTACTTCATACCACCCTGACTCCCTAGTCACATGTTCCACCACAGCCTTGACTGTCAGTCAAGATTGTGTTTGGCTGATGAAAAGCAAAGGTTTAGCTGTTTAAACTTATTCTCTCACTGGCCTAGAACTGTGGTTGCAATTATTACCTTTGCTCCTTTAGAAGAGAAATTATCCCGCCCAGGTATTCCTGCTGACAGGCCCTATAAGAGACTGCCTATCCCATAAGTCTGTTATGAAGCTGCAAGAAAAGCAAAGTAAACCCGGTAAATACTGCCTGTGCCTTGTCAGTAACATTTGCTGTCTTTTTAGCCAAATCATTTACCTTCTCCCTGGATGCTATTCGGGGCCAAGGCGAGAGAAGGGCCCAGCAAAGAGAGTACAAATTTAAACCCTCAACCTGTTGCTAAGAAGACTGTGACCACATGAGCTCTGCTTCAGCCCTGTGAAGTCCAAGGGTCCCTGGAACTATAAGGAGAGGCCTAGGCCCTAAACTATCCTTCAGTCACACCACACAGAGACTGTGCATGCTCTCAGAACTTTATTGGGTGGACTTTGGGCAAAAGAGAAAACCCTGAAGCAGTCGCCCACCTGGTTCAGGACAACTGGGAGAGAGGAGCCTTTGCATGGAGACGTGCTCTCGTGGAGCATTATCTGATTTTTTAAAAAGGGAGCTGACTGGCTGAACATCTCTGAGCACAAATTCAGATTATTATTAAAATGGTCAGCCAGAGGAAGGCAAGTCCCTGGGGACAAGGGCAGGCCAGAAGCAGATAGCCCTGCTCTATATGAAGACAAACAGGTGCCACTTTCATGTTGAGCAGGGGGGATATCTCTGCTATTCCCAGATCAAGATTTGGCAGGAGAGGAACATGACAAATGATAATAGGACAAGTTTCTCAAATAGAGGGATAAAGTGATTACACAAGGAAGAAAAAACTCTAATGGTTTATAAGGGGGTGATAAGTCGTGATTCTTCATTGGTACCTGATCCCATTACCCAAATGCCTTAAACCAGCCCTTCCAGGCACTGCCCCTTGCAGCCTCCTGGGAGGTAGGAGGGGAGAGGGGGCTTATTTTGCTACAGCCAAAAGGAGCTTGAGTGGGGAAAACAGACCTGACGAGTAGTAGCTGCTCCCCCCACTCTCCTAAGACTTCTGTCACATTTACAAATACATACATAAATACATTACATACAATAGCGAGTCTGGGAGGTAGGCTCCCCACAGAGGCTCGGCTGACACAGTTACACGTCTCGAATTCTAGGAAAGGGTGCTGGGCTCCCAGAAATGGGCTCCATGTGGTGTCTCCTGCCCAGGGTAAGCCCTGCCCCAGCCCACCCCTCTCTTCAGGGTTCAGTTTGTCCAGTATGGAGAGTTGCCGTAGGCAGGTTTGGAGGCTTGTGACTTGGGCTGCAGGGAGCTGGGCTGGCTGCGCTGACCCGAGCCACTCTGAGGAGGAGAGAAGGTTGTCAAGGCTGGAGCAGAACCCCCAACCCAGGGCAGGGTGGCCCATCACTGGCTCACCTGAGCATCCTGCGGAAGATGGTGGTGTAACAGCTGTGAGTGAGGCTGCTGGTGGGCAGGCAGGATGTGCAAGAATGGTGGGGGTGCATAACCAGGAGCTGCTCCAGGGGCCAGGGGCCCAGTGGAACCCAAGGCCGAGGGCAGGCTGAATGGTGGAGGGGTCCCTGCATGAAATCCCTGCTTATCAAAAGTCTGTAGGGCAAAGAGACAACGGTGAGGACCATCTTGGGTTGCATCCCTCACAAACCTGCACACCCATTTGTTCCTCCCTCACCTGAGTCTTATTGTAGACAGAACCAGTCATATCAGGTAGGCCAGTGGTGCTCGAAGAGACGGACACTCCTAGGAGGAAAAGCAGGTGTTCCCACAGCAGTTGGTCCCAACTCCAGCCTCCCCCACCTCCAGGGGCATTCTGGGATAGCCTTGCGTGAGGAGGAGTCAGGGAGGAGACAATTACTCTGGGCCTCAGTCCTGGAAAGGAGGGACAGACGCTACCTTTGCCAGGCCCAGAACCTGCAGACTTGTTTTGTGCCTGTGATGATCCACCATAGCCACCCTTGGTGTAGTCTCCCGCTGCTGTCCCCTGGGTCAGGTCATCATAACCTAGCATGGCAGGGTACAAGAGGCATGTGTGAGCTAGGCAAGCCTGTCCTACCCATGTCTCTCAGTGCTGGGAGCACCTCTCACCTGTGCTATAGCTGTGCGGGCCATAACCACTGGCCTGCTGGAAAGGGGTCGGGGGGGTGCTGAGGTTCACCCCATGCTGCTTGGCTGAGGCCGGTGGAACCTGGTGGGGCAAGCGAGGCATTAAAGAAACAGGGCAGGGGGAGAGGTCAGGTACCCCTGGGTTAGCATAAAGCAGCAGGTGGCAAAATCACAAGGGACCTGTGTTAGTACAACACATGTTGGATCTAAAAACCAGTAGGAGCCCTACCTGGTTTGGCTCAGTGGATAGAGCATCGGCCTGCGGACTGAAGGGTCCCAGGTTCGATTCTGGCCAGGGGCACATGCCCGGGCTGCGGGCTTGATCCCCCAGTAAGGGGCGTGCAAGAGGCAGCCAATCAATGGTTCTCTCTCATCATTAATGGTTCTATGTCTCTCTCCCTCTCCCTTCCTCTCTGAAATCATTAAAAAACAAAAACAAAAAACCCCACCTAAATACATAATAAATAAAAACCAGTAGGAAAGCAACCTCGCCTCCAGCCCAAAACATTCCTGGAGATTCTAAGTGGGGTCATGTCCCTCACCCCCTGCAGCTGGAATTAAAACCCCCACAAATACTCACAAACATGGTGGGCCCATATTGGAAGGCACTGGGCACGCCTGTGTAGTAGGGAAGGCCAGTGTAGCTATAGCCAGGTGGCAGCGCAGGATTCAGAAAGGGCTGTTGGGGGGTGTGGTGGGCCTGGGATTGGCTCTGCTGTGCTTGAGCCAGTGTGGTGGGAGGTGCAGGGGATGCAGAGTCACCTCGACCAAACTTTGTGATATCACCTAGGAGAAAAGGAATACCTATTCTAGTCACTGCCCTGAGCCAACCAGGAAAAAAAGCCAGGCTGTCTCCTGCACACAGGAATGGGTCTGGCTGCCAGCTCACCAAAGGGAAGCTAGCAGGTGTCTCTTAGCCCTTCTATTTCCAGACACCTGGGATTAGCTACAGGCCAGTCTGATGTATACCCCCTTTCACCACCCCATCCCCTGAACAGACTGACCTGAATATGGGTTATTAGCAAGGCTTCCATCTCGGCTGGCAAGGGCTGTGGGTGTAGCAAAGGGAATTCCATAATAATCCTAGGAGAGATCAGGGAGGCTCAATAAACAGACTGGCCACACCCCCCTCCCTGGAGACCAGGCCCAGCAGGCAGCACAGGCATTCTATGTGATGCCACATCCTGGGACATGGTAGACCGCAAGGATGTCACATGCACATGCACTAAGTCGATGGTGCCTGTTGGAGTTGTACAATGTGGCAGCCACAAAGCACAAAGCACGCAGATACAATGACCAATCCCTCAGCTTTCCACGGGCAGAGCCATTGGAGGCCCAATCTCACACATCCATTTACACTGCAGATGGACACAGATGGATGCCATAGGCAGAACCAATTCTGCTGGCATTTTCTATGTGAGACTATAGAGCAGGTGATTAGACAGTAGAAACCTAAAAAGGAGTCAGTAGGAGAGGAGGTGCCTAAAGGGTTTAACGGGTCAGGGCAGCAATGCCAGGTAGGTAAAGTATAAGCAGGACCCCAGGTAAGGTTTTGAACTTGTCTCTCACCCAGTCTCCCCTGGCAACACTAACACCCCACAGGAATCAGGGATACCAAGAGGGCAAAACACAGCGGAGCTCTGTGGAAAAGGGGAGGCCTGCCTCGACCCTTACTACCCAGGGCTTTGCAGTCCCAGACATCCACACCCTCTGAACCAAGGAAAGCCCTCCTGCTTTCCTCGTGGGCCTGGTTTCCAGGTAGCTTCTAGGAAACCTGTAGCATCCTCAGCTCAGGATCCCAGAAGGCAGGGCTAGGATAGCACAGAGCTAGGAGGAACACAACTGGAGACCGGCCTAGAGAAAGCCCAGGAGGGGGAGCTCTTTCATAGAAGAAAAGAAAATCCAAAGGCGGGAATAAAAAAGTGCCAGAGGCTAAGGAATGACCAAAGGCAAAAATGAAAGCTGTATCTCAACACATAGACCCAGGGGTGATTTCTTCTAAGGCACAAAATGATAAAGGGAATACAAAGCAAATGACTCCCAGGACTGGGATTCCAACGAGCCACTCCTGGGGGTCCAAGCAGGACCCACATGCAGACTCACTCAAGACCACCTTTTGCATTCCATCTCTGATGCCCTGGGGCTCCTGGGCAAGATTGCTGTGAGATTTCATGAGTATCAGGGGGACCAGGGCCACTTCCGGTTTCCCCACACAGCCCTAAGGCTCAGGCATACCCAAAGACCCTAAGTTCTGTTGACCACCCTAGAAACCTGCCATCATGTTTTCAACATCCTTTCTCTGGGGATGTGGGCAACAGCTAGAGAGTCCAGAGGCCCCTGGACAGCACTGTAATGAGCTGCTGGTTTGCACAGGTCGGGAAGAGTGGCCCAGCTACCAGCCTCTGCCTCTGGAAATACTTCATCAGATGGATACAAGAGTTCCAGCCACTGGGCATGGAAGGTGAAAGTGACACCTGCAGCTCCCAGAGCTTTCTGTGTACTGTGTGGG
>NW_005354465.1:578058-613390 GCF_000412655.1 Myotis brandtii | reverse complement strand
ACCAACACCAATGGGGAGGAGTCTGAGGAACACCACCTCATTGGGGAGAGAAAACCTCTTCCTCAGGGAATCGGAAGTACCATATCCAGTGGAGGGAACACCAGTGTCCAAACTATTTACTTCTACCAACACCAATGGGGAGGAGTCTGAGGAAAGACACCTCATTGGGGAGAGAAAACCTCTTCCTCAGGGAATCGGAAGTACCATATCCAGTGGAGGGAACACCAGTGTCCAAACAGCTATTTACTTCCCAACAGTGTGACAGGTAGATGCACTGCGCTGCTGAAAATTATCAAGAACCTGGGAAACAGGAGTCTAAGAAACCAGACCAAGAAAGGAGTGGTGGTGCAGGAGCCTGCAGGCTGTCCCTCCACAGCCCTCCTCCACTGCAGTCCTGTTCACCTGGCCATCCCAGGGAAGGCCCAGTGCCTCATCCTTGGAGCAAGGCTCAGCATAAAGAAGCAGTCCTGGCCTCAGAGTGAGGCTGCAACAACCAGGAAGACTCTGGGGCCAGCATTCTTGCAAAGAGCAATGGCAGGCCAGACCCAGAGGGTCCTTAACGTCTGTCAGCTCCAGCCACTCACTCAGCTAGGGACAGAAGAGCAAGGTGCCATCACAGGCATCATCAGTGGCCACTTCAGAAGCCAAAGACACTGAATGGCACTTTGAAGGAGAAGATTATAAAAACTCTAGGGACAGGCAAACAACTCCATGTCTTGTGTCTTCCTTTTTTTTTTTTTTAAAAAAGGGAGTGAGGTAAAAGAAGAGAATTTGGTGGGGGCACTGCCAACTCCCAAGTCCCAAAGGTCTTTAAGTTCCCTGGGGATGAGCAAAGGACATTCATATGCCCAAGCTATAGCTGCACCAGGTACAACTACCAAATGGAAGCAAGTTCCTTAGCTTTAGGCTGAGTATCCTGAGGGCCAGGCAGGGTGGCAATCAAGGCAGAGAGAAGAAGAACCTGTAAAAGAGCCTCACCCTCCCTGCCATATCCCACTCACCACTGGCAGCCGCGACTGCAGCATCTGGAGCTCATCATAGCCATAGATCTGTGTGAGGACCATAAAGGGTGTTAAGGATGACACATTATCCCCTGGGAAGCCCAGGCCCATGTGGGGGCCTAAACAAGATGGGAGGACAGGACACACTCAGGAAGAGGACCGGATGAGCTGCTGGGAGAAGGCACCTTGCCTTGATGGGAGCCAAGGCTGGCCAGTAGCTCCACCATGCACTCACCGGGTAGGCAGGAAGCAGTCCTCCGGGGCCCACGAGGTACTGGTTGTGTAGCAGGGGTGGCACCCCCTGGGGCAGGTTGGGGGGCGCTTTGCCTATAAAGACAAAAATCAAATGAAGTGAAGTGGCTACCACAAAGAGTAAGATTCCTCAGCTACTATGGGGCTGGGGGTGAAGTTCCCTGCCACAGTCCTGCCCTAATTCGGGCCACAGCCAACAGGGAAGGGCAGCAGCTGAGAGATACAGAGGGCCACACCAGGAAGTGGAGAGACAGAGAGTACGTGTCCTAGTCAGGCTGTTTCCATGCTGAGATAGAAACCCGCCCCCACCACTCCTGAAGGTCATACTGCACTAGATAAACCTGAACATAAAGAACAATTGGGGCCTAGCCAGTTTGGCTCAGTGGATAGAGCCTACAGACTGGCACTCAGCCTACAGACTGAAGGGTCCCAGGTTCGATTCTGGTCAAGGGCATATGCCCGGTTGCAGGCTCGATCCCCAGTAGGGGGTGTGCAGGAGGCAGCCGATCAATGAGTCTCATCATTAATGTTTCTCTCTCTCTTTCCCTCTCCCGTCCTCTCTGAAATAAATAAAAATATTAAAAAAAAACAAAGAACAATTGGGGGGTGGGAGGCTGAGTAAAGGTGGGCAAAGAGGGAGAAAATGGGGGAAATCTGTAATATTGTCAACAATTAAAAAAGGAAAGAAATGGAACAATCTACCTCCTCAGAATGGGAGAGAGGCTGGGCATTGCCAGGAGAGGGACAGGGCATGTCAAAGGTGGGTTTTAGCAGTTTCTACCAAACCACAGTTTGTTTGGCCCACACAGACTGCTCAGGTGTGGCTGACAGGCAATCAGTCACATAAAATGACCAGAAATAGCCAATGGTAGCTGCTCACTCTGTCACTATTGTCATCACAGTTCCAGGGATGAGCGAGAACACAAAAGACTGGTGAGCTAGAAGCACAAAGGCTGCCAGGAATCCTGCCCAAGGGAGCCCATCCGGAAAGACCGATTTCACCTATCTCCACCCACATCAGCGCTGAAGAGCTGGGTCTCAAGAGGTCACTAAAACAAAGAGGACAAGTGACCAATGGCAGGGCTGGAGGGAGACTATGATCTGATGTGTGTGGTTGCTCACCATGCCCTGCCAACCTCTGGGCATCCTCCCTGGAATCCAAGTGCACATCTTTGAGGGGATGGGGGTAGGTGGGAAAGGCCTCGGGGGCACACACCTGAGGTCACCAAGGGCGTGGCTCTGGTACTGCTGCTAGGGGCACTCACGGTGGTTCCGCCCAGGCAGAGGCTGTTCACTGTGTTCATGCTGCTTGGCAGGCTGAGTCCTGAGGACGTGGCACTCGAGGCGGAGGTTGCTGCCATTGAGAAGGTGGCTGAGGACTGGAGGGAAGGGGTGTTCTCCACACTGGTGTGCTGGAAAAATAAAAAAGCCAGGACACATGGGTCCGGGCGCAAAGCACAGGAGGCAAGAGAACCTGGCCTGGCGTTTGGGCCTATAGTCTTGAGATTCTGACCTGAGGGGCTCTGGGCTCAGCATTTACATTACTACACATTAGCCCCTTTGCCCCTCACCCTGTTAGGTTAGGACATCAGAAGGCAACTTTTAAGCTGAGTATCAAGACTATTAAAACTAAGCTTTATGACCAAAACCCTCCTAAAAATTCTTACAGTTGCTCATTTTCTGGTATATGCCACAAGGCATAGAAACCCCAAGTATGTATATGTGTGTTTATGTATGCACACATATGTATGTGTACATACACACACAGAGTTTTTATTGATTTTTAGAGAGGAATGGAGAGTGAGAGAGAGAAAAATCAATTGGCTGCCTCCTGTATGCCCCTAGTCCGGAATCAAGCCTGCAACTTGGGCCCATGTGCCCTAACTGGGAATCAAACCGGTAACCTTTCAGTAAGCCACACCGGCGAGGGCCCAAGTAAATTTTAAATGAACACAGACATCTGAGTATACGGTGAGAACCCACCTCACAGAAAAGCAAGTAGTCTCAGGAGAGCTATAAAGAGGCCACAGGCAGCCCAGCCCAAGTCAGAGCATTCTGGGATATTCTTCTATTAGGCTTCTTAGCTACTCTGATCTGGAAGTCACAGATGGCCAAGAGAGGCCTTTGCTCCAGAACTTGGTAACATTTTGCAGAATCAAGAGTCCTGGGGAGTCCCCCACCAGGGCCTACCTAGAAGGGCATGGCCTGCCCTGATGCCTACTCGACAAGATCCACTTACAAAAGAAGGGCGAAACCCAGAAGAAAGCTCTGAAGAGCCAGGAGTTCCAAGAAGCCAGCCTGGCTGCTCCACTTCAGCTAGTATTAAGGTAGAAGAGATGTACTTGGCTGGGCAAAGTATGACCAAAGTGGGAGGGAAAGGCTCTGTAAGACTGAGATCAGCCTCCAGACCAGAATGTGTACAGAACAAAGAAGCCTGAAAACTCCTGAAGGAGAAGCCAGAGAACAGGAAGCCCCAGGAGAAATGGGACCACCATGTGTTCTGCTTCCCATCACACAGACAACTCTATAGGTCCCAGCCCACAGGCTGCCCTAGCCACCTGAGCACTAGCCTAAGGGCCCTAACGTCTAGAATTGGTTCTGCAAGAGAAAGACAGCTAAAATCATAGTCTCCTCAGACTCCCCAGGACTCCTGCTATTTCAGCCCAGACAGAACCAGGGGGAGGAGAGCCAAGGAACAAGGCAAAGGCTGTGCCAATCTGCCCAGCCAGACGGCTCCATGCTCCTCTGCGTGGGTCCAGGCTTCCCACCCAGAGCAACTTTCTAGAGAACTAGTTCCTGGTTTGCTGAAAGGAACTCAACAAGCATCCAGGAAGCCTCTCCCACGTTCAGCTGACCCAACAGGGCTTCTATCTCTGACACCACCTCCCAGACCCATGAGGGCGACGAGCTGCTGCAGTAAGAGGCCTCTGCCCCATTGCAAGGCTCTCAGTGCATCCAGGGGCTGGGCAGTCAGGGTGGGTTTAGAGCACAGCTACACCAAACCTCCCACAAGGACACGGAGGGCAGGAGAAAACACTAAGATTTCCTTCATAACCTTCACGTGGGAAAGATCTAACTATAACAGACTATAAAAGAGGGGCTGATAGATCTGATTATATAAAAATAAAAAATATTTATAAAGTGACAAACATAGGGAAAATAACTGTACCTCTGATCACAAAAGGCTACTTACTAGTCTCCTGAATACAGAGTGCCTAGAAATAGACACCAAGGACCTGACAGGAAAATGAACAAACAATATAAATAACTCACCAAAAAGAAAAAAATAATGGCTTTCCAGTATGTAAAAAAGATGGTCAACCTCATTCAATTATACCAACAGGTCATTTTTCTACTATTAACACATTGGAAAAATACAAATATCCAGTAACACCATTTCAGGGGGCAGCGGGGAAATAGGGTGTTTCATTCATTGCCAGTGGGGGGTAAGCAGGTTAAAATCAATAAGCAGAGCATTTGGCATTTTGTATAAAATGACAATGTCTAGCAAATCCACACTAGGGTTTATCCTCTACTACTGCTGCAGGACGAAACAACATTGGCAGAACGTTATCAAATGAAGCATCAAGCTTAAAGTTCTATCAGTGGAGGACTGATTAAATACTGTAATGCAGGAGAGCTGTGGAAAGAACTCTGCTTCAAATAGAAACAATTAAAAAATGCACTTATTAAGTGGGGGAAAGCAGTGAAGGGCACTATGTATGAAATATCCCATTTCTGTTGTAGAAGAGGGAGAAAAATGTGTATGCATTCACTATTTAATAGGTTAAAAAGAACTCTAGAGGAACAAGTAAACAGGAGGAAGAGGGACAGAACCTTAAGCCGATGAAAAAAAACTTTTTAGTATATGCCTTTTTATACCTTAATCTTGCAGCTATATTACAGTGTGGCAATTCTGTCACATTGACAAAGTGTGGGACTCCCTGGACAAGGCAATTCTGGCCAGTCACTTAGATCGTATGATCTGGAGTTTCCTGACAAGATACAAAGTGCTGCTGAGCGGTGCGAACAGGAGCACTGACTCCAATGCCCCAGTGCCCGGAAACAGAAGCCACTACACGGTGCTCACACTGGGGCAGCTCACGGCTCCCAATGAACAACACGGGCACAGGCAAGTGGGCAGAAGTATCCACCATGTGCTCTGGTATGAAGGTGGTGCTCTGTGTGTTTTATGACAAAGAATCATGCCTAACATTCACTTGGAAAACTACAGTTTGAAAGCCTCAATGTTTGCCAGATCATGATGGAAAGATAGAACTGACCCTTTTCTATCACCTCATTCTGCAGCAAATGATTTGATCTCTTCTTTAAAGGAAACAAATTTTCCCAATTTCGAGACTCCCACATTTATCTGTACACAAAGCTTCCCTCCCTGCTTGGGGACCCATCCACTCCAGCCTTACCGGAAGCCTCCTGTCTCCCAGGAGAGAGACATTTTGTTTTTTTTCCAGGCACCTTTCTTTCCTCAAATATCTATGCTCAGTCTCTCCTAGCATTAGGTCACTACCCTGACTCCTTGCCATTTCACAAACATTCATGCCTCAGCCCACCCAACCTATACTGACTCCTACCACTGAAACCATGCTCCTCCCAACTTCAAACCTCGAGAAGCCACACTTCAATAACCATCACCTAGGTTACTCTTTTACCTTTCCACATTCCTGACTTCGTTCTGCAATATCAACCTTCCCAAAGTCTCTGCCTCTGAGTTGAGGGAAAAGACCTGAGATGCCAGAGCTCACAACGAACAGAATACCTAATGCCAGAATTAGGGAAGTCCCCATGACCACCAACAAACTGGAACAGAGCTACACCGACTGGGGTAGAGCCAGGCTGTCAGTCTCAAAAAGATGTGTGTGTGCACATAAAGGACGGATATTCTCACATAAGCTCTCCCTTTCACCTAAAGCATTTCTCTACAGGGCCTTCACAAAGTAACAGAGGGCTATCCAGGAAAAATGGTCTTCATTAAAGTTGACTTTTAGTGGAGCCCAAGTTGAAGTTAACAATGGGCCCACTTTCCTCTAAAAGCTTGCAAATGCCTCAACATAACATTTTCCAGAAAATAAATCACCCCTGCTAGGCAGAAAGGTCTCCTATAATAAACAGGAAGCACAGTGAATTGTTGGAAATAAATTCACCACCTGACAGCACTGGCTCATCACATACCAGGTCTAGAGAAGCAAGTTCTCCAGAGGCATGAACTTAGAAAGCAAGATGTTTTCCATGGTGCCTGGGAAGTCAACAGCTCAAACCACAAACTTAGATCAAGACATTATAGCCAAAGAATTCAAGATTACCTCACGTATTTAAAATCCACAAACTAAAGGCCCACCTGGGGTGACTAAGCTCCAAGCTCACTGAGCAGGGTGGTGGATGGGGGAGCCCAGAGGACACTTACTGTGTGTGACGTGCTGGAGGAGAGTGCTGTGTGCGCAGAGGAGAGGCTGCTCTGATGGGTGGAGAGTGAACTAGAAGACAAAACAGAGCACCACGTATGTCCACCCAACCAAGTCACTCCACAGGCACGGAGCCCCCGTGGCGGGTGGGCTAGGCATAAGCTCGCCCGTTCTCTTCAGGAGAAGCCCCAGCTTCACTCCCATCGCCTGGGAACCCAGTCCAGGTGTGCTGGTGGTTAGAATGACCTAAAGCACCACCCACCCCGAGGATCTGGAACATCTTGGCCAGGAAACTTCCAGGGCCAGCTTCAGTCAGCTCTAACCATCTGATCTTTAGACTGGAAAAAGAATAGGCTTTCACTAAGAACACTGTCAGCCTTGAAGACCCCATTAAAGCTGTGTGTGAGGGAAAAAGGTTCCTATGTCCAATCCACATGCCAGAATCAGAGCCTAAAGTCCCATCAAATCCAGAATTCAAGTCAAATGCTTTTGCTCCTGGCTTAAAGGGAGAAAGAGGTGAACTCAACTTAGAAGACACAGGGTGAGAACCCAATGAAACCCATTCTCCTACACCCTGTTGTAATAACTTGATCTGTAAAGCCATGACAAGCACAAGTCAGAGACGTGCTCAGAAATCCAACAGCAATCTCACTCTGCATCAGTGACAGGAGCCCAGAGCTGGGAGGAGGCTTATCGAGTGGTACCCTCCTGAGGGTGGAGTAAGAGAAGCAGCAACCCCTTGGGTCCACCCCATTCCCAGGGGGCCCAGTGGTCTCTGTGATAGCAGAGCATTACAAACAAGCAAGGTTTACATCTGTGGTACTTTGATGACCCTACCCAGTCCAAACCTATCTAGAGCATTATTGCAAAAGGCCAGGACATGGTGCTAGGGGTAACAAGTGGGTGTTGTTCATTGGAAGAGCCTCTATAAAGGCTCCAGGACTTCGCCCCAGTGTGGGCCTCTCTTTCTGAGCCCATATTTTCCCCGTACCTGCTAAGCTGAGAGAGGGGGGTGCTGGACAGGTCACCAGGCTGGGACAAGGAGGGCAAAGTGGCAGTGTGCTGAGATGCAGAGGGTAGGAGCGTACTGCAGGAGGTGGTGCTGGGCAGGGAGGCCACAGATGGGAGGGCGGAGGGAGGGTCTGTTGTCTTTGGAGCAGGAACAGATGCAGTAGCTGTAAGAAAAAGATCTGTTTAACTCTAGATCAAACCATGAATATCTGAAATATGCTCAATATCTTGTGACATGTCAGGAGCAGTTGAGACATACATAAAGTTACATTTCCCATGGAAAATGCCCCAGCATGTCTCCAAATGGTCTCTTTTCTGTCAGATACGATTATTAAAAGGACACACAATGGTCAGACGCACGGGACCCAGACAGAGTAGGAAATGACATAATCACAGCAATTTATAATCATAAACTGTCCTATGATGTGGACATACTTCTCCCAACTAAAGGAAGGTCAACCCTAAGCCACACCCAGAAAGAGGCTCTGAGCTTGATATAATTATAAAATAAGGCAAAATTTCCTTAAAAAGCACAACATGGGGACAGTGAAAATCTGGTGGGCGAGACCACCCAAGGGGTAAGTCTTTGGTTCTATCAAATCAGTACCAAATCAGGCTGACCTTGTGAAAGTTCATAGCCAATTTAGGGTTGGTGGGGGTTGGAGAGCCCAAGGTACATATACTGTGAAGTTACATATGCCTCAAATCTACAGGAAGAGCACACAGCTGCTGTTGAACTCTTACTTTGGCACAGGGAGCATAGCATTTCCTTCACATGTGCTTGAGGAGAGTGACCTCAGAGCACATTAGGCTTTCAGGAGACCATGAGTGCTATCAATCCTCACTGCAGAAAAGACTCAGTTTTAGTGGCATCCACACATATGACTCAGATATGTGCTTGGAAATAAAGCATCATTGTCTTTTCCAGTTAGGAAGGAGAAGCCAGTACCCTCCTGCAGCGTTCCCTGGGAGCCAGTAGAAAACAGATTAGTCTCTAAAAGGAAGGATGATCAGAAAACAAGCACAGGCAGCAACAGGCTCAAAACACAATGTAAATCAATACAATACTGTCCTGCCTTAGTGCAGTCCGACCAAGACAGAGCAATATGAGGCTATTACCTCATTTGTAATAATACCACCAGCTACAACCTGGTCACATGGGAATCTCTAGCTGAACTTCTAACCCTACCAAAGAAAGGGTGCCAACAATGGATCAGAAGTAGCTATCAGCAAAAATTTAAAAGGACTATTTTTGCAGAATTAGCCATTAACCTATTGCATTCCCTATCAAGTTAGTGATGCGCTTATTTTGTTTGGTTTCCACCAGCCATGACAAAAAAGTTAGTTTGTACACTTACTGTCTACTGTCTGCTGACTTCGACCACCACCATGTCCATTCTATAAGGAAGAGAAAAATAAGTAAACCCACAAAAATAAAAAAACTTAGATGATTTTCTATTGGGATTTAGCCACAAACACATGAAACATAATCAAGGAACAGTGGCCTGTTTTGTTTTGTTTGTTTTCTTTTCATAACATTGAGGGGCAATATGACAGATTCTTTTTTTTTTTTTTAATGTTCTTGATTTTTAGAGAGAGGGGATGAGAGAGAGAAATATCAATGTGAGAAACATCGATTGGTTGCCCCCCGTATGCACCATGACTGGGGTGCAGCCTTCTCTTCCCACTAGGCTTTTATGACAATGACAGAAAGGCATAGGCCCTATAGGGAAGAGACTAGAACAGTCCCTTGTGAATCTAAACAAGCTCAACAGAAAAGGTTCAAAGGGGCTGAGGAAGGGTAAAAAAAAAAGAAAAAGAAAAAGAAATAGCCCACCTATGCTGTCCTGCATCAAAGCCCAAACTCAGCAACCTATACCCCCCACCCCAAGTCAGAGCCCTTAGTTAACCTTTTAGTGTGAAGTAGGCAGCCTGGAGTCACCAGACATTTGAGGAAAACATCTAATATAAAATATGTAAAACAAAAGAAGGGAAGTAAAAACAACAACAAAAAATTTTAAGTAGAGATGTACAAATAGCTCCTGCTTAGAAGGAGACTTAATTTTGCTAGACGAATTCAACTATATTTTAATATTTTTATTTTGTCATCCACCTTTTAAAAATATTTTTATTGATTTCAGAGAGGAAGGGAGAGGAAGAGAGATAGAAACATCAATGATGAGAGAGAATCATTGATTGGCTGCCTCCTACAAACCAGGAATATGCCCTGACCAGGAATCGAATGGTGAATTCCTGGTTCATAGGCCTGCGCTCAAGCACTGAGCCACACCAGCCAGGCTATCATCCAGGTTTTAAAGTAGTTCTCATCAATAATGCGTGAATATCTTTGCCTTATAGGAAACTAAAATATTACAGATAAGATTATAGTTCCCCTCTTACCCCATCCAAACCACTAAGAGTAATTTGGGGTGTGTCCCTATATTATCCTTATACTAAGCTTCTGGGTCCATTTACACACATTCCTGTTTTTATGGTGCTTGAAATGCAGGTTTTAAATTAGATGCCTACTGTTAGCAAATTCAACAAACTACAAGGATTCTACTCAAAAGGTTAGTAAATTGTAAAAGAAAGTCTCAATCAAAAAGCTTAATTTCCCACCCTGTCCAGGTGGCTCAGTTAGTGTCATCCCACATACCAAAAGACTATGGGTTCAATTCCAAGTCAGGGCACATACCTAGGTTTGGGATTCAATCCCCAGTTGGGGCACATATGGTCAGGGAGTATACGAGAGGCAACCGATTGAAATTTATTTTTCTCTCTCTCTACCCCCACTCCCTCCCTCTCCATCTTTTAAAAAAAATCAATAAACATATCCTCAGCCCTAGCTGGTTTGGCTCAGTGGACAGAGCATCGGCCTGCAGACTAAAGGATCTTGAGTTCAATTCCGGTCAAGGGCCCGTACCTCGGTTGCAGGCTCAGGCCTGGTCAGAGCTCATACAGGAGGCAACCAATCAATGTATTTCTCTCACACTGATATTTCTCTGTCTTTCCCTCTCTCTTTCACTCTCTCTAAAAGTCTATGGAAAAATATCCTCAGGTGAGGATTACAAAAAATTAAAAAAATAAAATAAAATCAACATATCCTCATGTGAGGGCAAAAAGAAAAAAAAAGGCTCAAACTACACACTGAGCTCCAAAAGAGGACAGGAAGGAACCCGAAAGACCACTTACCGTGACAGTTCCTGGAACTGACTCCGACGGACTCACAGAGCTTTGGTATGCAACCCTGTTATGCACAGAACTCTGGTCATAGGAGGAAGACGTTGTTGCTGGACTAGTGGAGCTCAGGGATGAGCTGGTCAGACTGGAGGAGGTAATGACTGAAGTTGTATAGGTGGAGTTCTGTACTGCACTGGTCATTGGTAGAGAGGTATTCAAAGAATCACTACAAATGGTATTAGACATATATTTGTGTCAATTTACATAGCTTCATGAAGGAGAACTATTTTATCATACTCTAAATTAAATAAACATGTCTGCAACCACAAGTTTATACTACTGCATTCTTCAATTTGTTAACAATGCAATGATGATTCAAAACAATCCCCCAAGTCTAGCACCATCCCCATAAAAAGCTAGACCCACCTAACTTAATTGACAGGCAAAAGGACAGCTTTAAGAATCTTTAAGGAATCTAGATGTCTGAGACCATCTTTAGAAAAGGAACCCATGCAAATATCAGGTTTGGGCTCTGGAAAGTGGAAAAATTAACTAATAAAATGTAAAATCTGGCCTTCTTCTATTTATAAGATATCCCACTGAATGAACGTGTTAGCAAGATGTGAAAAAACTGAATCTCTCAGAGATTACTCATAGAAAGGTAAAATGCTGCAGCCATTGTGGAAAATGTGATGCTTCCTCAAATGGTTAAATAGTTACCATATGACCCAGCAATTCCTAGGTGTACATCCACAGAATCAAAAGCACACAAAATATGTAACTAAATGTTCACAGCAGCATGATTCATAATAGCCAAAAAGTGGGAACAATCCACACGTCCATCAACTCATAATGGATAAACAAATGTGGTATATTGGCACAATAAAATATTATTTGGAAACAAAATGCATTCATGCTTCAGCAAAGATGAACCTTGACAACACTATGCTAAGTGAAAGAAGTCAGTCACAAGCGGCGATAAATTGCATGATTCTAGTTATATGAAATGTCCAGAATAGGCAAATCCAGAGACAGATTATTGGTTGCCAGAATATGAGGGGAAGGGGAAATTGGAAGTGACTGCTACTAGGCACAGGGTTTCTTTTCAGGGTGATGGAAGAAAAGTTCTGGATTAGATACTAGTGAGGGCTGCACAAATCC
The DNA here is from genome assembly GCF_000412655.1 of Myotis brandtii. Lineage (NCBI taxonomy): Eukaryota > Metazoa > Chordata > Mammalia > Chiroptera > Vespertilionidae > Myotis > Myotis brandtii. The sequence goes on along the minus strand of NW_005354465.1, from coordinate 601,365 downwards.
GCTACCACAGGGTGTATTGTCTGCCTCCACCAGGTGATTTCTTAGGCTCTATTCTGTTTTACCTTGCAAACTAAAGACTTACTCTAGTCAAAACCAGAGAAGTGGGATTATATACCTTAAAGACTTTGAATACAAGCTGATGGGAATATGATTACTATTTTCACTGCTTGCAGCTGATCCGAATTCAGAGAGAGAAGATTCTGATCCAAATTCCAAGGCGCCAAACTGAACATTTAATCCTGTGACATCTGCTGAACCAGGCATTTCTACTGCAGAAGCTGGGATCTGAAAAGGCAAAGCTGCCATGTCAGGAATAGAGGTCATGGATTCTAAGTCTTAAGGGTCTATAGCAGAGCCAAATGGATACTGGGTTCCCAGGGCATAGCTGGCAGGCCTGAGGAACAAGGCACGAAAGGCCAAAAGAAAGGAAAAAGGAACAGGATTTTTAAAAAAGAGACAGAAGGGACAAGAGCAAAGAAAAATTAAAAGTTAACAGGACAATGATCATTGCTACCAACTGCTTCCTTAGAGCAGTAAGGGGCCGGGATTGTGGTTGAGTAAAAGAGGAGAATGCCTTAAAGCATTATCTGGTAAAAGACCCACTCATCCTCCACTATGGGGCAGCACAACTAAGCACACAAGACCATCAGATTCTTTGAGCCAGATCTAGTAATTTGAATTAATAATCTCTGTCTCTCAGCACAAACTCATTCCTTCTAATATTAGCTCACTCAGAAACTGCCATTTCCTCATAAAGCAGTAAACTATGTGCTTGAAAAACACTACACTCAGTTTCTGAGACTTGCTAATCCAACACTTAAGCTAAATGTTAAAATACATCCACCCTGGGTCTGCAGCTTCACATGCAATACCCACCTTAGAAGCTGGAGGTATCCGCCGCTTCGGGAGTTTGATGTGTTTAGGCTGTGGTTGGTGGGCAGACACAGAGATATTTTCGACAGTCAGGCTGGGAAGCTGCAAGAGTTTGTTCACAGTGGAGGTGCTGTCTCTGGGTGCTGACTCTCGGAGTTTTACCTGGGAAGGAAAGGACTCCAACCCAGGAGGAGGAACAGTGACTGCCTGAGTTTGGTGCTGCTGTCGCTGGGTCAACTGGCTGAGAACTGGGGATGGTTCAGGCTGAGATTTAAAGTCTAGAAAATAGGTAAAGAAGGGGTAAAAACAAAACAGTAACAATCAATTATTTTGGCACATGGGATTAGAGTTCCCTCTTCTACCATCACTGACTTGCAAGATTGGCTCTTGGCTAGTGTCTGAGGAACACAGAATTTTTGTATGTTCTAGGGAAAGAATGCCAACACTCTAACCAACAAAGGTGACTCTGTGCTTTGAATATTTGTACAATGTAGTTTACACTGAACACTTGCTTTCCTTCTAGAAATCTGGAAGTCTGGTGTATACTAGGCAGAGGGTGCCTACATAACCAGCCCCCATTCCTCGATAAAAACCCTGGGCATTGAATCTCTAATGATTTTCTTTCATAGGTATCACTTCAAACCTGGGAATAGTCTCAGGTACTCAGGAAGTACCTGAGACTATTTAACAGAGAAATGTGCTTCCATGTCTCTCAATATGCCTTAAACATAAAGGAATCCACACAACCAACCCTATGTTTAAAGTAACTCCCTGCTGTTCCTTAATAAAGTATGGTGTGTGTTGGTGGGAAATGGTAGCTTAAGGTCACAAAACTATGGGAGTAGAATTTAGAAAACCTCCAACTTACATGTGATGCCTTTAAATAAACCACAGATGGTAAGGCTGAACCAAATCATGATGGATACATGCAAATGTTAGAATGAGAAAGCAATCCAGAGGGTTTGATAAGTTGTTTCCTTATATTTGCATGCCTTTACCATGCTTTTGTACATCTCTTCAAGGTGTGTAGTACTAATAATAATAACAAATAAATGCAGGTATTCATTTATACAATACAAAGCTAACTGATTTAATTCAGAAACTTTGCAAAGTTCTACTAAAAAAAAGATCTCTGGGCCCTAGCTGGGTAGCTCAATTGGATAGAGCGTCGACCCCATATGCCAAGGTTGAGGGCTTGATCTCTGGTCAGGGCACATACAGGAATCAACCAGTGAATGCATAAATAAGTGGAACAACAAACTGATGTCTCTCTTTCTCAAATAAATCAATTTAAAAACATTTTTTTAAAGAAATTAACATCTCTGGACAAAATCCACAGTAGTGTTCACAAATCAACAGCCTCCGCTAGTGTTCAGGGGTGAAGCAACCACAGAAAATGTATACTTACCAAAATGGCTACGGACTGAGGACTGGGTAGCTGAGGGCTTGAGGTCCCAAGAAGAAGTGGTTGTGGGGGCACTTGTACTATTCTGCTGCGAACTTGGTGTGGTAGTAAACTGGCCCAAACTTGAAGGTTTCAACTGATCCAAAATCTGGGAGCTGGTGGTGTTTGCCATTTTTGAAGGTGCAAGCTCTCCAAATCCTGAACCAAGGACGGATGACTTTAAAGAGAAAAAAAGCAGAAATCCTAAACAATACAGAATATCTACCCCAGGCTTTAAAACATGCCAAATATTTTCACAAGGATTTTAAAAACTATAATCCAGAACACCTGAATTAGCAAGACTCATACGATTACACTACATGAAAATATTATTATGCAACAAGATCTAACGAAATAAATCCAGCAATCCTTCCTGATTCTGATATAAGAGGTTAAAGGAAAAGGAAACATAGTCTCTGGATTTTAAGAAAATTATTTTAAAAAGTGATGTCACAAATTCACAAACAGAATACCATTTTGTTTTAAACTAAGGAGGAATGCCAGGAATTAAATGACAAGCACAAGCTTAAACAAAAACAGTGTTTTCTTAATGTGTGGAACACTAATTATCTTTAATGATTAGAATAGGTCTGGTCAAAAAAAGATCAGCCATGAGGTCTACCAAGATTAAATGCAGATCAGAGCACTTACCTAATCAAAATGTTAGTATTCCAAAATAAGACACAGGAGGTATTGAGTAATACACTGGACACCGATGAGCTTATTTCAAGTTGTTTAGATGACTAGGAACACCAAATATGTCCCACAAGCAAGCATACAAAAGACAATGTACTTCTCTCCTATCTATCCTGTCAGGCCAGGTATCAAGATCTTAGGGAAATAAAAACCTAATGACTAGAGAACATAATGACAGATCAACTGCATTTTTACATTATAGAAATCATTCAGTTTCTGAAAAGACGAGTTCTTTGTCAAAAATAACTTTCAAAAACCACCTAAAAGGTCAAAAACAGAAGTGATTTGCATTCCCTCAAGAGGCCAGATCTAGAAAGTTGAAATAAAATTATTTCTGTTACCAAATATCCAAAGGCCCAGAGTATCCTAGTTGTTCTAAGGATACCATTACTTATTACTACTCCAGATTCTTAGCTTATGCTGCCCATTACATATCTCTTTCAGCTACAAATCTGCCAAAACCCAGCTCAAGCCCACTTGTTCAATGAAGGCTTCTTCAGATGATGCTTCTACTCTTCATCTTTTCCCTACCTAATCTCTATTCTACATCAGCTAATTTTTATCAAATGCACTTTCTGTGTGCTTTACCACACAAAGAACTCACTGCATCAATTCCTAGTGCCACCAAAGGATTTCTCAATTCCACTTACACATTTCAATCAACTTTAAAACTCTGTTAGTCTTGTGTAGACTTTGGCATTATTTTATTATGCTCACTATTACTGTCGTTATTTATTGAAGTTCCTTGTTGATTATAAAAATACAGTAGGGTTGAGAACAACTGCTCTAATACATTACAAAAACAATTCTTACCAGTTTCTCAAGGTGTTTTTCATGACAAAAAGCCATAGGTCACTAAAAAAAAAATTCATGTCCTACCTATGCTCTCTCAGTGGCCTAAGATTCCAGCAAGTCAGCAAGGGCATGATATCAATATGCCAGTAGCAGATGGAAAGGCAGAGGAGGAAAGGGCATGATGGTTTAATAAAAAATGAGTGGTAGGTACTATCAGGCCTTCTCAAAACAAAGAGAGCACTATGGCTCAGGCTCTCCCACGTCAAGCACTGATGCCCTTTCATGCACAATCATCTATGACAGTAAAAATATAAAGTGTGCCCCAAGCCAGATGTACTTGACATAAGATGACTATGCAGAGTAGAAGATAGCAATAAAAAGTTTGCATACTCACATCTACATTTTATTAGGGTATAGCAAATGACTTTGAGTCAAGTAAGAGGAAAAGATTATATCATATTCATAAGAAATTCTGTTTCTCAACTGTAAATTTCAGGTGAAATACAGTAAAAGTGAACCAAAATAATTACTGGTGAAAGCTGAGGATCTATGTTTATGGTCCTTCAACCTCCCCTCTGCCAACTCACAACTACATATGGTTAGACAGAGACTTCACTCCCGCAGGCTGCAGCTACATTCTTTTACATCCTATGCTCTAAGCCAGCGGTTGCCAATGTGGTCGGTGGACTACTGGTGGTCCATGAGGTCCGAAAGGTTGGAGGCCGCTGCTCTAAGCTTCTCTACTTCCATCAGCCTATCTCCACATCCTTCACTAACAATTCCTTGAGTTCTTTCTGACGGGAGCTTAATTCTCATGAGAGGTCAGAATCATATATGCAGCAGAAGATGACACTGTTTCAATGAAAGCACACTCAAATTATAAGGGTCTCTACTACATAGTGCAGCCTTTTAAGAAAAAGTACACCAAGTTTATGGAATAACAAAACAAAAATAAAAAAATATATAAGCACCTAGGCAGACTTGGACAAAACTGTGTTTACATAATTTCAGTAAGCATATACTGGCAAACATTTGCATTTAAGAAAATTGGAAAACGACAATTTTAACAGCTTAAGTCTAGAGACGGATTTTGAAACAAAATCCAAGAAAAATCGTTAATAAGGATGCCTGAGTGATTATGACAGAAAAGATTTCAACTTCAAAAAAAAAAAAAATTTTTTTTTATCTTTGCCCAGAAAACTCAGAGTAGTTGAATTCCACATGGAAGCATCAGATATGTGCTTGGAAATAAACACATCATTGTTTTCTGGACGGAAATGTACTGTATAACTTTTTATATTTAGAAAATAGTTATAAGGCATGTGTCATCCTAGCATAAGCATTCCTTAAAATCCCATATTGAAATAAAAATGAGTTACCAGACTCTGAGGAGAATAGGAGTTCACAGCAGTGGAGCTGCCAGTCCCTGGTGCCATCTGATTGCTGTGCTGAGAATTTGTGAAGACAAGGGCTTGGCCAAAGCCCTGCTGTTGGGAAGTTTCAAAGGAGCTGACTTCTGAGGCTTGGTTGGGAGGAACAGGCTTCTGGAGCAAGGCTACCAGATCAACACTAAGCAGACAAAAAGCAAATGAGGAACAAGTCATAAGCAAATCTTACCAGCAAATGAATTTGAGAAGTGAATCAATATATAAAGTAAATTCATGCCAAAATCACTCAAGTAAGAAAAACCCAAAGCCACAGAGACTGAAGCAGGGCTTTGCAGAGAAGAAAAACGAAAAGGAGCTTTGAGATTATTTCCACAGAAATGTAACGGTGTCAACTTATTTGAAAATCTAGAGAAATTGAGCAAACCGAAAGAATTTTCTGAAGTTTTGCTCCTTTTATTACTTGGAACCAGTGTCTCAAACTTTCCTAAAGGAAAGTGAGTTCTTATTTTGGGGGAATGAGGAACACAGCTATAGCAGCCTAGACAAGCAGTTTCACATTTATCATAAATGTTCCTGTAAGTTCTGCATTCTTTCCAATAATATATTTAGGTTTGTATAAATCTCATATAATTTTCTCTCTTAAATATTCAAGGAAGAATGCACAATATATTCACAAATACCCTGTTAACTACAACTCTTGTGATGCCCCCACAATGACAGATATCCAATTTGAAAACTATGGCCTAAAAACCTGAAAGCATGAGGAAGAAATTATCTTCCAGATACATACACTACCTTACATGTGAGTGAGCTACTAACTCTCCTCTGCAGGACCTGCAAGGTACACAGAATTACCTAATATAATTTGCTCCATTAAACCCTTTCCAAGGCCAGCTGCCAGTCAGTTCTTCTAACTGAAACTTTCACCATGCCAGTGAAACAGATTCTGAGAGGTGAAATAATTCAAGACTCAGTGCTGATACAAAACAAAGTTCTTGGGCCAGAGTTCCTCCACCCATGCACTACCACGCAGACTTTCCCATAACCAGGTTGAAGTCCCAGACTAGTATTTTAGATTCCAAGGTAATGTTCTGGCTTATGGGATACTTCAAGGATAGAAACCCAGGGTAATTATATTACATATGACCCATCCACCAAAAAAAAGTTGTATTACTATAAAAAAGAGAGCAAGCTCTATTCCAAAAGACTGATGAGATATATGCGTGAAAAATACAGCACTGTTCTGACTGGTGTGCTCAATGGTTAGAGTGTCATCCACCTGACCCCCATCCCCGCACCAAAGGGTCAAGGGGTCAATTCCTGGTCAAGGGCACACATCTGGGTTGCAGGTTTACTTCCCACCCCCCGTTGGAACAATCAATGTGTCTCTCCCACATCCGTGTTTCTTTCTCTCTCTCTCTCCCTTCCACTCTCTCTGAAAAGCAATGGAAAAAATATCCTTGCCCTAGCAGGTTTGGCTCAGTGGTGCATATGGGAGGCAACCAATTGATGTCTCTCTCTCAAATGGATGATTTTTCTCTCAGTCTCTCCCCTTCCTGTTCACTCTCTCTAAAAATCAATGGAAAAAATATCAGGTGAAGATTAACAAAACAAAACAAACTACAACACTGTCTTCTGAAAAATAAGCATGAAAGAGTCCACTTCATATTTTTTAAAAGATGAAAATGATCCTATAAAATTCATTGAGCAATAAATACAATAAAAAAGTTATGTACACTTAACAAGAAATTCTGAGCAATTCACAAAACATTATATTGCTAGACGTAAAACTTTAATCGTTTTTATTTCCCTGCAACATTCTTATAACCATCTCATTTAGCACGAGACTGAGCATGTAAGATTCAAAATTGCCTTCAATTCTCAGGTGTCATATATATCAAGGCTTTCATTCTTCTAGATTACTGCATTTTAAAACTATAATAAAAAATTTTTAGAGCTATTGTGAAAACTAGGATGTAAATAAATGTTTTTCAATGATTCAATTCTGTACACACACTAACAACATTTCTATTACCCCAAAGCTCCTTCCTTTTCTGTAATCTCTAGACTACTGGATTAATACTAGTAGAGCCCTCCTTAGTCGGTTTCTCAGTGGTTAGAGCTAGGCCAGGGACTGAAGGGTGGCAGGTTCAATTCTAGTCAAGGGCACATACCACGGTTGTAGGCTCAATCCCCGCCCCGAGTTGGGGCATGTGTGGGAGGCAACCAATCAATATGCCTCTCTCACATTGATATTTCTCTCTCTCTGTCTCTCCCCCTCCTTCCACTCTCTCTGAAAAAAATCAATGGAAAAAATATCCTCGAGTGAGGATTAACAAAAAAATAAATAAAAACTAGTAGAACTCGCCCTAGCCGCTTGGCTCAGTGGATAGAGCGTCAGCCTGGGGACTGAGGGGTCCCAGGTTTGATTCCGGCCAAGGGCACATACCTGGGTTGCGGGCTCGATCCCCAGTGGGGGGGGTGTAGGAGGCAGCCGATCAATGATTCTCTCTCATCATTGATGTTTCTATCTCTCTCTCCTCTCTTCCTCTCTGAAATCAATAAAGAAATATATATTTTTTTAAAAAACAAACAAAAAAAAAACTAGTAGAACTCATAAAAAATGAGCTTGAGATCTAAATAAATGATATTATATGAAGAAACCAAAGGATATTTTGTATTAAGTTCATCTGTCAAAAAACATGTTTACAAAAGTAAAAAAGAACCATTACATAGGTTTAACATAATCTGTCACAAATGATAACAAATCACAAACATAACTGCTATTTTAATTCATCAGTGGATACAACAATTAGGAAATGATGGAGGCTGTGTCAGGTCACCAGGTAGGTTTGGGGTCAAAGAAAATCTTAGATGGAAAAGGAAAAAAAAAGAGATTCAAGAAAAGGTAAAAATAATCAAAACAGATCCAAGAATCAAAATTATTTTCCTGAGACAAGAAATTTCAATTACAACAAACAAAAGATAGCAAAAAGTATTTACCTTTTCCCAGGTGTGACATGATTCTCTTGTGGAACAGATGAGGCAGTGAAGACCTTTGTTTCAGAAAGCTGTATGAAAGGGATTAAAAAATCTCTTAATCTTATTTTATATAACATAAAACAACAAATGTATCAAGTTCCTGACAATTTTTAGTTGCCGGTACTCACACTATAATTCACCCAAAAGGCAGTCTGAAGGAAAGGAAATACATAGGTGATCATGACAAGTAATTTCCTTAAAGTGAAGGTAATTTTAGATTGATAAGCTCACAAAAGGGTTGCACATCAAGGAAACAACACAGTGAAGTAAACTCAGGCCAGGGTTCAAGTCCCAGTCTCACTATTTGACATTATACAAAATGAGATACCAATAAAACCACCACCAATGTCACCATAAATGTCAAAAAGGAGTGGGAAAATGTGAAAAGGCAAAAATAACGTCTTCTTTCCCCAAAGACAGATAGCTTTAGTATTTCATTTATTAACAATATCTATTTATTTTTATTAAGCCATAGGTTTCCTTGCTGTTTTTATAAAAATATGTAATTTTATAAAGGTATGACATACAATAAACTGCAAGTATTCAATCTGAAATATTAGTTTTGCCATATGTGTACTCCCGTGAACCCATCACCAAATCAAGACAGTGAACATATCTAAGGGGCAAAAGTTTGCTCCTCTCTCTGCATAATCAATTCCTCCCACCATTCACCTTCAGTCCCAGGCAACAACCAATGTGTTTTCTATAGACCAGGTTGTGTTTTCTGGAATTTTAAAACATGTAATTTTTTTTGGCTTCTTTCACTCAATATATTTATTCTGAGGTTCATGCATACTGTTTTAATGCACTTTTAAGGCATAAAGAATAAAGTGGGGGTTTTCTTGTTTTGAAATATTTTTTTATTGATTTGAGAGAGAGAGAGAGAGAGAACATCAATGACAGTCCCAGGCAACAACCAATGTGTTTTCTATAGACCAGGTTGTGTTTTCTGGAATTTTAAAACATGTAATTTTTTTTGGCTTCTTTCACTCAATATATTTATTCTGAGGTTCATGCATACTGTTTTAATGCACTTTTAAGGCATAAAGAATAAAGTGGGGGTTTTCTTGTTTTGAAATATTTTTTTATTGATTTGAGAGAGAGAGAGAGAGAGAAACATCAATGATGAGAGAGAATCATCGATCAGCTGCCTCCTGCATGCCTCCTACTGGGAATGGAGCCTGCAACCAGGGCATGTGCCCTGACCTCGACCTCCTGGTTCATGGGTCATCACTCAATCACTGAACTATACTAGCTGGGCAGAATCAAGTTTTTTTGAAACCTCAATTGACACTGTTGAAAGGTAGGCTTTTTTAATATTTTCAAAGTGGGGCATTTTAACTGCCATGATATTTTGAATTTAATTAGAAAAGGTCTGCTGCTTGCGTCTATAGACGCTTATAGCGTACAAATGGTTAAAGGCTGAAAATGTTTATCTAATAAGATCATATAAGAAACTGATGATAATGCTATTCAAAGACTGCTATAATTCTTATCAATTCTAAATGTCTCAGGACTCTAACACACTGTATAAAATCAAACTTCCTCAGACATTAATATTCAAGCAGAGGCAGAGCAGGCAGTAGGTGTTCATTTTCTGTAAAAACAAAAAGTGCTGAATTGATTACTGTTTCAATAAGAAGGGCTTAATGCTGAACCCTGTTCCAAGGTAGTATCTTAAGAGTCCCAAGTAATCCATTTTTGCTTTGAATCTTACAAATTAAACAGAGTTAAGATAAAGAGAAGCAATAAAGGAGTAATTTTTTTATTCAATAAAAAAGCAATGGTAGGAGAGATCTAAAGCCTTCAAAGTATTAATAAGTTCAAGAAAAATAAGAGCCACAGAAATCGCTGACATACTATCTAACCCTAGTACAATACAGAACATTGAATTGTTTCCTTCTATCTTTTTTTAAAGAAAAGGGAGGGGAAGGGAAAGGTGAATCGTTATCCTTCTAAGCTCTAGAGGAATTTAGAATTTGCATTTTAGATCACTCACCTTTCAATCCCCATTACTTTGTATCATCTTAGAAAACTTTCAGGGTTTTTTTTATAACTCCTGAGGGAAAGAAGACGGCCAAATTCTCTATGCTAATTCTTTTCACTAATTATAAATTACACTGTGATACAATATGGTCCATATAGCAAAATATTAATATCTTTGTATGTGTGAAAATTAGAACTGCTTGCTACCTGACTTTCATCATAAAACATCATCCAGCCGAAACCGGTTTGGCTCAGTGGATAGAGCGTCGGCTTGCGGACTGAAGGGTCCCAGGTTCGATTCCGGTCAAGGGCATGTACCTGGGTTGCGGGCACATCCCCAGTAGGAGATGTGCAGGAGGCAGCTGATGGATGTTTCTCTCTCATCGATGTTTCTAACTCTCTATCCATCTCCCTTCCTCTCTGTAAAAAATCAATAAAATATATTTAAAAAAAAAACAAACATCATCTGACTCAGAAAAACCCTGTAAGTTAGGCAGGACAATTATTATGATACTCATTATAGTGATGAAAACTGGAGGCTTGAAAAAAAGAAAGAAAACAGGAGGCTCAGGAAGGAAAGTTGCCTCATTCAATGTCAACAGGCCAACCCAGCTAGGTGTGAATTACACTCCTTTTGCCTTCTAACCCCCTGATGATTTTTAAACTTGCCTATAACGCAGACAACAGACAAAGGGATATAAAGCTTACAGGCCAAGGAACGTTTTTTTTCCTCCCAAAAAATTCTAGTAACACAAAACATTTAAAAGGAGGATGGCTTTGTTTGAAATAAGCCGACTTTCTCTTATCGCTGGTATCCATCCCTCCACTGATTCAAATAACCACCCATCTAGTTCCTACCTCAAGGACTTATGGTTAACAGGTAGCAGAAATGAAACTATATCCTAGCCCAGCCAGCATGGCTCAGTGGTTGAGCGTCGACCTATGAACCAGGTCATGGTTTGATTCCTGATTCTCTCATCATTGATGTTTCTCTCTCCCTCCCTCTCTGAAATCAATAAATATATACTTTAAAAAAAAAAGAAAGACAATTTATCCTAAATCTCCTAAATTCCAATCAAATGAGCATATCTACTCTCCTCCTTCCTCATGCCTAACTAGCTCACTCCCTAACAATCCAGATATAATACTGCTTAAAAAAAGAAAGAAAGGGTAAGTGGTTTGATATTAAATGAAAACATCATTTAAACAGTTGTGAATACAAACTGGAACAGAGGGGAAAAATATAATCGTAAAAAACAAACAAACAAACAAAAAAAAAAACACCTCAAAATCTGGATCAATTTATGTGATATTAAAGGTCAATATTCACGACCCCTTTATTCTCTCCCTTCCAATGTCTGCTGTAACTATCATGTACATACATCTGTTCTGGACCTTGAGAGTTGAACAGAAAAATGGTATAAAATATGGTACAGGGCTAGTTCAGTTACTTTTTCTTTTTCGAGTTAAATATTTTTTTTTTTATCAAAGAATATCTTATGCTGAACCTAGAAACTTAGAGATCAACACTACCCTGAAGCTAGTATAGTGTACTAAAAAATGTCTGGAATAAATGAATACCCAAAACAGAGCCAGTCTAGTTGAAAGGGGAAGAAGTTAGGCCTGGAACCAGAATGACTTATTCAGATTAATTTCAACTGTGATCCAAACATAGACTCTCTCCCTTTAATAAAAGCAGTATAAAGAGTAATTAATAGCCCTAACCGGCTTGGCTCAGTGGACAGAGCGTCAGCCTGCGGACTCAAGGGTCCCAGGTTCGATTCCGGTCAAGGGCATGTACCTTGGTTGCGGGCACATCCCCAGTAGGGAGTGTGCAGGAGGCAGCTGATGGATGTTTCTCTCTCATCGATGTTTCTAACTCTCTATCCCTCTTCCTTCCTCTCTGTAAAAAAATCAATATATTTTTTTAAAAAAAGAGTAATAGTTCACAGGCGAGGGCAATAGTATCAATTGATTATCAGGTCAGACAGAACAAAGATAAGCTAAAAAATGACTTCAGTCATACTTAACACCTGGGAATTTTTTAAGTGAACAATTTAAACCAAGTTTCTTAAAAATCTCAAAACACCAAACTCCTTCCATCTGCTAAAAATACAACAATGACAACAAAAACATGGTAATCACAGACATCTGAACAAGAGCCATGAACAGCCAGCCATAATAAGATAGCTGAAGCTTTCCTCGAATATGCATGCCCCTACCAGAAACCAGAAGAAAGATGGGTCTGATCTGGTACTAAACACTTACATCTTCAGTCCAGTCTTCTGTTGTCCACTCTTCCACAGAATTCTTCCAGGCCCCTGTTGACAACAATCACAGTTTATACCACAAAGTCAAACATTGTCTTATTCCAAATGATTATCTATCGTATACTACACAAGATACATTATATATCTCATTAGCAATTTAGTCTACAATCCAAGTACTATGAGGCTCTTAATCTACTCTCCATAAAATTTATCATGTTTTCCAATGCAATTTAGCTAGGTACTATCCACATAAACTCAAAGCAATGTCTAAAATTGATTCTGCTTTAGTATAGATGATATCCAGGCAATTCTGCATTAGTAAGAAAGTATGGGCACAACACAAATATACACATTAAACAATGAGACCATCCCTTATAAATAAAATTAAACACAGAACAAAATTCAGTAAAGGCAGGTCTGCCTTGGACCCTTTCAGGTGGACTACTGAATTATTATATTTACAGAAGCATCCTTTTCATAACGTATTAGCTCCGCTGTATGGCTTCCTAAGTGGTCTTCAGCAAAGCTGAACATTAGTCCTGCTCATATAAAGTCTGATGCTATAACTCCTGAAGAGCAGATACAGAGGATATGCTCAAACAGTTCTTAAAGAACAATCATCTATACCAGTGGTCAGCAAACTCATTAGTCAACAGAGCCAAATATCAACAGTACAACGATTGAAATTCCTTTTGAGAGCCAAATTTTTTAAACTTAAACTATATAGGTAGGTACATTGTTATTAACTTAATTAGGGTACTCCTAAGCTGGCCTTTGCTAAAAACGTCTTCAATCTGATTGAGGTACATTCGCTGAGGTCGACCGCTTCCAACTCTCCCATCCACACTCGTCTCTGCATGAATCTCGCGCGCCTCTCCTGCACTGCGTATCCCGTGTCCCGCCTGCGCCGCATCCCCACTTCTTCTAACGCCACTTCTTCAAAATAGACTCGCCCAGGCCAAAAACTGACTTCTGCGCATGGGCCACGAAGTTTCAATTGCACTGTACGTGCGCGCCCACACGTGATATTTTGTGGAAGAGCCACACTCAAGGGGCCAAAGAGCCGCATGTGGCTTGCGAGCTGTGGTTTGCCGACCACTGATCTATACAATAACTAAGTGATTTAGAGAAAAGTATTGATATTCAAATATAGAGATCCTGTGTAAATAAGTATAGGCCCACTATTTTAAAGCACACATGCAAACACACCAGAGAAAATGGTTTTAAAAGAAAATATAGCAAAATATTTACTATAACCACTCTCAAGAAGTGGGACTGTGAATGTTTTCAGTCCCTTCAATGGAAAGAAATGAGTATTCGACCTTCCATCAGGTTTGTTTGTGCAAAAGAAAAAAGAAGAGAAGTAGGAGCACATTCTTGAGAAAAGGGGCAGGTTATTAGATCTAATTCCCTGGGAATCATGTCAGTAACCTAATAATCAACCACCTCATTAAGTAAACTGATGGTGTTACCTAGGAAGAGTCCTTTTTAGAATGCTTTCCACATGATGTCCCTAATCTAAAACAGGTTATAGGGCCTGGCCAGTGTGCTCAGCGGTTGAGTGTCGACCCAGGAAGGGGCGTGCAGGAGGCAGCCGATTGATGATGTTTCTCTCTCATCGATGTTTCTCTCTATCCCTGTCCCTTCCTCCCCCTCTCTAAACATCAATAAAAAGCATATTTAAAAAAATAAATAAAACACAAAACTGGTTATGGCAAACAAATGTAGAATCTATGGATTTATGGAGCATGGCTCCTGGTACAGTACCACCTAAGATATACTACTATGTGGGTATAAAAGATATGTTTCAAACTTGCACAGGTGGAGGGTGGTTGGCACCCCTAATCCTTGTGTTGTTCAAGGGTAATAGTAAGGCTAGATATCTGATCCTTTGTATTGGTTCATTTGTCATATCTTTAAATGGTTTCCATAATTTCTCCAGAAATGCCGTAAGTATTTATAACATTTCTTTGAATTAAAATATTTTCTTAAACAAAGGTAGAAAGAATAGTGAAAAAAAAACACAAAATGAAATTTTAGTCCCTGTTGGAAATGAGTACTGGAATCTTGTCTCTAGGCCCCTGCACAGGCCCCCTTAGCACACTGTACACAAAGCTAAATGAATCTAAGGTTAGCCATTCACCTACCCTTCACTCTTGTCTTCCTTCTACACTGTGACTTTCTTCCAAGTACTACTACATAATCTCCAGTCTTTTAATGTATTTCCTTCCAGACTTTTCATCAAGTATATGTATAGTTTTAAAAGCTCACAACTGGACTAATTTCAAAGATGGCCAGTACACAGTCTTCTTAGTGCCACCTCCATCCAATCTACCCTATGGTCATATTGTCAAATTCATCACAGAAGATAGTACTTTAATTTAAAAACTGAGAAATTCTACAAAAAGCTGAAGTTTGATCTAAGGAGTTTTAGAAACACTCTAAGCAAGAAATGGAAAACAATTTCAAAGCCTAAAACTTTCGAGCAATCTAAAATTATAATAGGAAACCATTTATGGTGGAATTTTTCTTAGGACCCCTTCATCATCAATCACCAACAAAACAATACTGGGTTAAAAGCTTACAGATTAAGCATTATTCTAGGTCAGCGGTCGCTAACCGGTGGTCTGCGGACCACTGGTGGTCCGTGAGGTCCTAAAGGTTGGCGACCGTTGTTCCAAGTACCAAAATCATATCTCATAGGAAAGATAATTAAAAGTTTTATGAGTGATAAAGGTAGCATATTACTGAATAATGATAAATTACATGAATCTGATTAATACACTGAAAATATGTAGTACAAAGATGTTAATGAAAGCTAGACTGGTAAGAGAAAGCTTATGGGGTTAGATGAAGCACAGCAAAAAACCTGAAGGCTAGAAAATATATGAACAGACAGATATATAAAGAAGGGACATTCCAGAGGAGAGAAACAATGAGGCATTACAAAAACCTATACATAAAATGTTAACAAACATCCTAAAGTTTAAAACATACTTGCTTTATTAAAAAAGTTCAGTTGTGGTAAAATATTCGTAACATAAAACTTACTATCTTAGTAATTTTTTAAGTGTCTGAAAACTAAAATACAAATTTAGACATGCAGAATAGGGTGAGAACTGAGTATATTTAAAAGGAAGCAGAAGACAACATATGTACATAGTTGTAAGCAGCAGAGCCACATGGTAAAGTGATATGGCAGATAAGAGGAGAAAGCCACATCAGAAGCCAAGAACAAATTGTTGCAGTAACCCACCCTACATACATAAACTATAAAAAATACCAGACCGCAGAAGAATACAGTCAGGTCCCAACCTTATTTTGGAATATTAAAATCTTACAGTAAGAGCTTGGTTCCCATTACAGGCTTATAGACCTATACATCAAACATAACTGAAAATGTGAATGACGCTAATTTATTTTCAGTTTAAGACAATAAATTTGACATGTATGTTTTATGTTCGCTTTAACTTTGATGTTGGTCCTTTGTTAAAAGCACAGATAAGGCAGCCATGTAGGAGAAAGGAAAACAATGATGCAAAAACCTGTGGTGCCTTGAAGGCCAATCTGAAAAACACTTCCATAATCAAAAGCTGATAATTATTTTATCAAGTAGTTGTAAAAATATAGATTATAAGTACTTATCTGATAAATTCTATTAGTTAATCTTGATAAAAATGGAAGATACTATAAGCATTTTGTAAAATTCTTAACTAAGAGAAATTTTTAAATAAAATATTCATACCTTTGTGTCCGTAAGAATTTTTGTTTGGCAGATCTTGAGCTACATTTTGAGCATCTGATGCCAGTTCTGCAGACCAATGTAAAATGGAAGGTTTTAACAGATCAAAACAATTAAGGGTCAGCAAATTAAACAGAGAAAAGAAAGCATCAGAGCTCGGTATACTGTATAACGTACTCCAAGGAGAGGGAAATTTACTGTAATCCATACTGTGACAGGCAACTGTGACTCAAGTATGCATCTTATTAGCCAGATGGCCCTTGAACATTCACTACCCTTTTCTTACTCCTAGGTTCAGCAGGCTCCCTTCCCACTCATCAAAAAAAGCATTCCACACTATGTAAAAGGTACACCGATTTTAGTAAATTTATAAGTAAACATTTTAACTATCCTTCAGACTTTCTATTTTGGTTATGTGTTAATGTGACTCTAAGGAATGGATTTGATTTTTACACTGTCAAGAGTCATGTTTCACCCTAGCCCATTTTGGCTCAGTGGATAGAGCATCGAACTGAGAACTGAAGGGTCTCGGGTTCAATTCCAGTCAAGGGCATGTACGTCGGTTGCAGGCTCCATCTCTGGCCTTGGTCGGGGCTTGTGCTGGAGGCAACCAATCCAGGTGTTCTCTCTCACATCGATGTTTCGCTTTGTCTCTCGCCCTACCTTCTACGCTCTCTAAACAAGAATCACGTTTCTGGGCCCTGGCCAGGTAGCTCAGTTGGTTAGAGCATCGTCCCAACATGCCAAGGTTGTGGGTTCAAGCCCCAGTCAGGGGAATACAAGAATCAATCAATGAATGCATAAATAAGTGGAGAAACAAATTGATGTTTCTCTCTCTCCCCTCTACTTCCTCTCTCTAAATTTTTTAAAGGAGTTGTTTTTGAACCTATAAGACTGAGGGCTAGACTCTACTGTCTACTCTGTGTTATCAACAAGACAATACCATTCTGTGAGGCCTCTAGAAAAATAGCCAGCACTCCATTGTATTCTGCATCAAACACAATTTGCTTATCCAAATGTTTTTCAGTAAGGAATCTGCTACTCTAAATGAAAATGAAGAGAATGAGCATGAAGAGAGAGAGAAGAAACAAAACAGTAAAAGGAAGAAGGGAGGAATAAGAAAAATAGCAGTTAATCACCTAATTCAACATTATTTAAATACCTGATTTAAAAAGTAGTGACTATGAATAAAAACTCTATAAAATATCAAGTGCAAGTGCATGTTTTTATTCCTCTTCAATAAAAACCTAGGGTGTGGATTGTCAGATTGCATGTTAAATGTAAGCTTTCACACCAGGAATTTATAAGTTCAAGTTTTTCTGCCCTCTTCACTAATACTTGGTACTGTAAGTTTCCTTTTAAAGCTCCTTTAATGGATGAATGGTGGTAACCTATTATGGGTTTAATTTGTATTTCCCCAATGACCAATGAAGACGAACGTTTTTGTGTGCTTATTTGCCATTAAGATATTTTCTTTGGGAAACATCTGTTCAAATCTTTCATTCCTTTTTTTTTTTTCTAAAATACAGATTTACAAGAAGTTACCTTTCACCCAGCATTCCCAGATATTTACGTCTCACATAATTATAGTACAATAGCCAAAAATTTGGCATAGATACAATGTGTGTATAGTTGTCATTTTTTGTGACAAGGTACGTGCCCCTGACAAGAATCCAGCCCAGGACCCTTCAGTCAGTGGACGACACTCTATCCACTGAGCCAAACCGGCTAGGATCAGAATAAGTTCTTAAAAATCAAGGAAAGTTGAACTTTGCTGTTCTTTTCCAAAATTATTTGGACTATACTCGTTACTATTCTTTTCTGTAAATATTTTAGACTAAAGTTGTCAATTTAATCCAAATATATCTTCTGGGATTTCGATGCAATTTGTATTGAACCCATGCATCTATTTGGAGAGAAATGGCATTTTAATAATACTGAGTCTTCCAATTCATAAACAATGAATATCTCCTTCTTTTTGGGGGGTCTGCTTTGATTTTTCTCAACATGTTTCATAATTTCCAACATACAAACCCTACACATACATACTTCATCATACTTACACCTAAATATTTCATGTTTCTGTACTACTATAAATGGTACTAGGCTTCCCCCCGCCCCTTTTATTCCAATTTGCAATTGTTCATTACTAGCACAGAAAAACAGTGTCTTTATTTTAGTGGTGTTTATACAACTACATGTATTTCCTGGAATTCACTTATTCCTCTTTAAAAGGGTAAATATTGCCCTAGCTGGTTTGGCACGGTGGATAGAGCATCGGCCTGAGGGCTGAAAGGTCCCAGGTTCGATTCCAGGCAAGGGGACATGCCAGGGTTGCAGGCTTGGTCCCCAGTAGGGGGCGTGCAGGAGGCAGCCAATCAATGATTCTCTCTCATCACTGATGTTTCTCTCTCTCTCCCTCTCCCTTCCTCTCTGAAATCAATAAAGATATATTAAAAATAATAATAAATAAAAGGGTAAATATATAAAGAATACATCTCCATAAACCTCACTTTTTAAAATAGTGAGGTCAATTTTCTTCTTTCTTTTTTTAAAATTGATTTTAGAGAAAGAGAGAGAAAGAGGGGAGAAAAGAGAGAGAAAGAGGAAGAGAAACATTGATGTAAGAAACATTGATCAGTTGCCTCTCATACATGCCCTGACCAGGGATGGAACCTGCAACTTCTTATGTGCCCTGAACGGGAATCGAACCTATCACCTTTTGGTATATGCAACAATGTTCCAACCAAGTAAGCTACACCAGTCAGGGCTGCTGGTTTTGTTTTGTTTTTTAATCCTTACCCGAGACTATGTTTTTATTGATTTAAAGAGAGGGGACGGAAAAGATAGAAACATTGATGTGAGAGAGAAACATCAATCAGTTGCCTCTCCTACCGGCCCTGAATTGGGGATAAAACCCACAACCTAGGGTATGTGCCCTAATCGGTAATCGAACCCAAAACTTTTTGGTGAATGGGAGGATGTTTCAACCAGCTGAGCCACATAGACCATGGGCAGTGGGGACAATTCTCATGTGGTGGACTTCCATGGATCAGTAAGTCCATAGAGTGAGTCAATAAAAACTAAGCTTCACAGTCGTGAGACTTGAAATATCTAAAAATGATAAATCCTTCTATTTAATTTTTCTTGAATCTCTCAATTTTATATTTTTAGTATGAGTTTATGTATTTTTTTAAATATATTTTATTGATTTTTTACAGAGAGGAAGGGAGAGGGATAGAGAGTTAGAAACATCGATCAGCTGCCTCCTGCGCATTCCCTGCTAGGGATGTGCCCGCAACCCAGGTACATGCCTTTGACCGGAATCGAACCTGGGACCCTTCAGTCGCAGGCCAACGCTCTATCCACTGAGCCAAACCGGTTAGGGCGAGTTTATGTATTTTATGTTTGCATAGGTAGAAGACTTACCATCTTGCATATCATTAGACTGCTTCATAGTCATTTGTTGTTTTTTGAGGCTATCAATTTTTTTCCATTTTCTCTTTGTTAATGGTTTAAAGAAATAGAAAGTACCATATGATTTCACTCATATGTGGAATCTAATGACCAAAATGAACTATCAAGCAAAATAGAGACCTATAGACAGAGCAGGCTGACAGCTGTGGGGATAGGGGCAGTTAGAGGACTGGAGGTAGGTGGGTAGAGGGATTGCGAAAAAAATAAAAAAGAGACAGAGAAATAAATTCATGGGTACAGACAACAGTGTGGGGATTACAGAGAGGGGGAAAGAGTTGTAGAAGGGTATAAGGGGGATAAATGGTGATGGAAGGAGACCTGACTCAGGGTGATGATGTGTACAGATGATGTGTTGTGGAATTGTGCATCTGAAACCTGTATAATTTTAACTAATGTCATCCCAATAAATTCAGTAAAAAAGAAAAAGATATGTTTATTGAACTTCTATCCAACACCTTTTAAAACCCCCTTACTAATTTCAATCATTTCTCTGTAGATTCTTTTATAACATCATCAGAAATGACACATTTTTTCCTCCCTTTCTACCCCTCTGACTTTGCTTCTTTATTCCTTACTGCAATGGTTAAAACCTCTGGTACACTAGTGAATAGAAATAGTGAGAGTAATAAGCTTCTTTATCTTGTTCCAGAGGAAAAACATTCAACACATCACCATTAACTGCAATGTTTACAGTAAGTGTTGTAGATGTCCTTTATTAAGAAACTATCCTTGTATTCCAGATTTGCCTGGCTTTTAAAAAAACCAGAACAGTATGGATGTTAGATTTTGTCAAATGCTTTCCTTATTGAAAGTATGTGAATTTTCTCCTTTATTCTATACAGGAATTCACAGAACTCATTTTTGTTATTGAGATTTAACTTACACAGCATAAAATCCTCCCTTTTAAAGTACACAACTGAATAGTTTTATTATATTCAGAAGTTGTGCAACCATCACTACGATCTATTTCAGAATATTTTCATCACTCCAAAAAATAATCTTTAATTCATTAGTAGTTAGTACCTATCTTCCCCCAAGGTTCCCAATCTACTTTTTGTCGCTATGTATTTGTCTAATCTGGGCACTTCTCATAAATGAAATCATACAATATAAAATATATGGTCCTTTACAACTGGCTTCTTTCATTCAGCATGATGTTTCAAGGTTCATCCATGCTGCAGCACGTATCAGTACTTCATTCTTTTTTGAAAAAACTATATTTTTATTGATTTCAGAGTAAAAGAGAGAGAAAGAAACATCAATGATGATAGAGAATCACTGATTGGCTGCCTCCTGCATGCCCCCTACTGGGGATTGAGCCTGCAACCCGGGCATGTGCCCTTGACCGGAATTGAACCCGGGACCCTTCAGTCCGCAGGCCGGTGCTCTATCCACTGAGCCAAACTGGCTAGGGCAGCCCTTCATTTTATTTATTTATTTATTTATTTATTTATATTTTTATTGATTTCAGAGAGGAAGGGGGGGGGGAGACAGAAACATCAATGGTGAGAGAAAATCGATTGGCTGCCTCCTACATGCCCCACACTAGGAATGGAGCCTATAACCCAGGCATGTGCCCTGCCAGGGAATTAAACCCTAATCTCCTGGTACATAGGTTGGCACTCAACCACTGGACCACACCAGCCAGGCAGTAATTCATTCTTTTTTTTTTTTTTAAGGGAAAATGAATATTCCATTGTAGAGATGACAGACATTATTCTTATCTATTCATCAACTGAAAGACATTTGGTTTCCACTTTTTAGCTATTATGAGTTATGCTTCTAAGAACATTTGTATGAACCTAAGTCTCCTATTATCTTGAATATATATCTAAGAGTTTATTGGTATTTAAATGTTAAATATGAATACCAGGTATAAATTTAACATGGCTGTGATGTGTACTATCTTTTTTCTATTACTGCATTCTGTTCTCCAGTATTTTGGCTTAAGACTTTATAACTAGGGGAGAGAAGATGGTGGCCAAAATGGCACAGCTTTTTTGCACCTCCTCCCAGGGCCAGACTGGAAATTAAACTAAATTAGGGAACATTCACCTGGAATTACCAACTGAGGTCCAGCGGAGGAGAAGATTTATATTAAGCAAGGACAGAAAACCCTGGACACTGGTAGAAAGGGCAAGGCCGAGAGAGGGGCTGACCCAGCCTCCATGGGTGGCAGGCCGAAAGTGAGGAGGCATCTCCTGGCCTCAGCAGGGTTATTTCCCTGTGAAGGTGGAGTCCTGGAACCCAGCCTGGGCTCCACAGTCTGGAACACCAGAGGTAAGACCAGTGGCATTTTTATACACCAATAATGAACTCTCAGAAAGAGAAACTAAAAAAAAAGTCCCATTTACCATTGTAACAAAAAAATTAACATACGTAGGAATAAACTTAACCAAGGAGGTAAAAGACTTATACTCAGAAAATTACAGAACATTGAAAAAAAAAAAGAGATAGAGGAAGGTATAAACAAGTGGAAGAATATATTGGGTTCATTGATTGGAAGAATTAATATCATTAAAATGCCCATACTACCCAAAGCAATCTATAGACTCAATGCAATCCCTATCAAAATACCACTGGCATATTCCACAAATCTAGAACAAATACTCCAAAAAAATTATATGGAACCAAAAAAGACCCCAAATAACTGCAGTAATCCTGATAAAGAAAAACAAAGTTGGGAGAATCACAATACCAGATTTCAAGTTATACTACAAAGCCAGCATAATCAAAACAGCCTGGTATGGCACAAGAACAGGCATATAGATCAATGTAACAGAACAGAGAACCCAGAAATTGACCTAAACTATTATGCTCCATTAGTATTTGACAAAGGAGGCTTGAGCATACAATGGAGTCAAGACACTCTCTTCAATAAATGGTGTTGGGGAAATTTGACAGATACATGCAAAAAAATGAAACTAGACCACCAACTTACACCATACATAAGAATAAACTCAAAATATAAAAAGACTTAAATGTTAAGTTGTAAATCCATAAAAATCCTAGAAGAACACATAAGCAGCAAAATATCAGACATCCCACAGAGCAGAATTTTCACCAATACATTGCCTAGGAAAGAGAAACAAAGGAGAAAATAAACAAATGGGGCTACATCACAATAAAAAGCTTTGAGGATATGGAGAAAAGAACCCTAGTACACTGCTGGTGGGAATGCAGACTGGTACAGCCATTATGAAAAACAGTATGGAATTTCCTCAAAAAATTAAATATGGAACTGCTATTTGACCCAGTAATCCCACTTCTAGAAATATATCCTAAGACAATAGTCACCAAACAGTGGTCCATGGACCACTGGTGGTCCATGAGGCCTGAAAGGTTGGCAACTGCTGTCCTAAGAAACCCAAGACACCAATCAGAAAGAAAGTATGCACCCTTATGTTCATAGCAGAATGATTTATAATAGCTAAGATCTGTAAACAGCCCTAGTGCCCATCAGTAAACAAGTGGATTAAAAAGCTGTGGCACACGAAAAACCAAGATGGTGGCATAGGTAAACACTGGAAATTGCTGCCTCCCACAACAACTTCAAAAATACAACTAAAAGACAAAACGGACATCATCCAGAAC
>NW_005354465.1:544569-576350 GCF_000412655.1 Myotis brandtii | reverse complement strand
CCAAACCAGCATTATATGAAATGCTGAAAGGTATTCTTTAAGAATAGGAAGAAGAAAAAGGTAAAGATAAAAATTATGAACAGCAAATACATATCTATCAACAAGTGAATCTAAAAATCAAGTGAATAAAAAATCTGATGAACAGAGTAAACTGGTGAATATAATAGAACCAGGGGCATGGAAAGGGAGTGGACTGACAATTCTTGGGGGGAAAGGGGTGTGGTGGTACAGGAAGAGACTGGACAAAAATTGTACACTTATGGATGAGGACAGTGGGAGGGGTAAGGGCAGAGGGTGGGGTAGAAACTGGGTAGAGGAGAGCTATGGGGGGAAAAAAGAGGAACAACTGTAATAATCTGAACAATAAAGATTTAATTTAAAAAAAAAAAAGCTGTGGCACATTTATACCATGGAATACTAGTACTATGCAGCAGTAAAAAAGAATTTCTTACCCTTTGAGACAGCATGAAGGAACCTGGAGAGTATCATGCTAAGTGAAATAAGTCAGTCAGAGAAAGACAAGTATCACATGATCTCATTCATATGTGGAATCTAATTAACAAAATAAACTGATGAATGGAAGTGGATCCAGAGACATGGAAGCATCTATACTAATAAAGGGTAATATGCTCATTAGACCGGACGTCTTCTGGACGTCCTTCCGGACAAAGCCACGGTGGCAGGCGCTGAGGCAGAGGCAGTTAGGGGCGATCAGGCGAGCAGGGGAGCTGTTAGGGGGCGATCAGGCCGGCAGGCAGAGGCAGTTAGGGGATGATCAGGCCAGGGATGATCAGGCCGGCAGGGGAGGGCAGTTAGGGGCAATCAGGCCAGCAGGGGAGGCAGTTAGGGGATGATCAGGCCGACAGGCAGAGGTGGTTAGGGGGCGATCAGGCCAGCAGGCAGAGGCAGTCAGGGGCGATCAGGCAGGCGAGCGGTTAGGAGCCAGCAGTCCTGGATTGCGAGAGGGATGTCTGACCGCCGGTTTAGGCCCAATCCCACAGGGCAGTCGGACATCCCCTGAGGGGTCCCAGATTGAAGAGGGTGCAGGCCAGGCTGAGGAACCCCCACCCCCCACTCCCATGCACAAATTTCATGCACCAGGCCTCTAGTAGAACATAATGCGGAATCTCGGAAGGTGGGAGAGGGTGGGTAGGAGTGAGGTAATCAACTAAAGACCTTGTATGCATATATGCAAAACCCATGAACTCAGACAATAGAGTGGTGAAGGCATGGGGTGAGGGGCAAGGGTGGGCTGAATAGGAATAATGGGGGGGACACATATGTAATACTTTCAACAATAAAGATTAAAAAAAAAAATGCTTCAGCACAGAAGACACCAGATCAAAATGAAAAAAGAACTCACTGTATGGCAGAATATATTTGCCAATTATACATTTGATAAGGGGTTAATTTCCAAAATATATAAAGTACTCATACAACTCAACAAATGGAAGACAAGCAACCCAATTAAAATATGGGCATAAGACCTGAATAGATACTTTTCCAAAGAGGACACAGAAATGGCCAAGAGACATGAAAAAATGCTCAATGTCACTAATCATCAGAGAGATGCAAATTAAAATGACAGCGAGGTGCCACCTCACACCTGTCAGAATGGCTATCATCAATAAATCAACAAACAACAAGTGCTGGTGAGGAAGTGGAGAAAAAGGAACCCAAGTACACTGTTGATGGGAATGCAGACTGGTACAGTTACTATGGAAAAGATGTGGAGTATCCTCAAAAAATTAAAAATGGAACTGCCATTTGACCTAGTTATCCCAGCTCTAGGAATATATCCTAAGAAGCCAGAATCACCAATCAGAAAGAATATATGCACCTCTATGTTCATAGCAGCATTATTCTCAATAGCAAAGATCTGGAAACAGCCCAAATGCCCATCAGTAGATGAATGAATTTAAAAACTGTGGTACATTTACACAATAGATACTATGCAGCTGTAAAAAGAAACTCTTACCATTTGCAACAGCATGGAGAGACCTGGAAAGTATTATGCTAAGTGAAATAAGCCAGTCAAAGAAAGATAAGTATCACATGATCTCACTTATATGAGGAATCTAATGAACAAAACAAACTGATGAACGGTGGCGTGACTCAGTGGTTGAGTGTCCACTTATGAACCAGGAGGTCAAGATTCGATTCCCAGTCAGGGCATATGCCCGGGTTGCAGGCTCAGTCCCCAGTGTGGGATGTGCAGAAGGCAGCCGATCAATGATCCTCTCTCATCATTGACGTTTCTATCTCTCCCTCTCCCTTCCTCTCTGAAATCAATAAAAATATATATTTAAAAAAAAAAAAGATCAAGAGGCATTGAAGCATGCAACAGACTGACATATTTCAGAGGAAAGGGGGGTGGAGGTGGGAACAGATTAACCAATGAACTTATATGCTTATATGCATAGCCTATGGACAGACAATAGTGTGGGGAAGGCCTGGGGAGGGGATGAGAGCAGGGTGGAGGGAGTCAATGGGGGAAATAAGTGGGGACATCTGTAATGCTTTCAACAATAAATTAAATTAAAAAGAAAAGAGCCCCTCAAAAAGACTTTATATCTGTGTTGAAGAGTGAGATCATTGTGTAATTTCAAATGTTAGCACAAAATGTATTGACATAAAGTGTCTTCCTATGATCTTTTAACAACTATAATAATTATAAATAATATCAATATTCCTCCTCATTCCTAGATTCAATTATTTATGCTTCTCCTTCCCCTGAACAGTCTCAAATAAATTTATCAATTTTACTAGGCTTTTCAAATTACCATTTATAACTTTTGTTGGTCATCTCTACAGTATCTTTGATTTCTAGTTCATGATTGTGCATGTGATGCATAGTCTTATTTCCTGACCAGGGTTGATGCTATATAGAGGTGTCAAATTATGTCTTCATTTTTTTAAAAATCCTCACCTAAGGACATACTTGGAGGGAGAGAGGGAGAGAGAAACATCGATAGGTTGCCTTCTGTATGTTCCCCGACTGGGGATTAAACCTGCAACCCAGCCCTGGCTGGTGTCGCTCAGTAGATGGAGTGTCAGCCTACTCACCGAAGGGTCTCAGGTTCAATTCCTGATCATGAGCACGTACCTGGTTTGCATGTTGGATCCTGGGTGCATGCAGGAGGCACCAATCTATGTTTCTTTCTCACATCAATGTATCTCTCTCTCTCTCTCTCCCCCTTCCTCTCCCTTCCACTCTCTCTCAAAATCAATGGAAAAAATATGCTTTGGTTAGAATTAACACAACAATAACAAAAAAACCCGCAACCCAGGCCTGTGCCCTGACCAGGACTCGAATTGGCAACCTTTGGGTGCACTGGGTGACGCTCAACCAATTGAGCCACTCCAGCGGGACTCAAATTGTATCTTTATAAATACAATCACAATAGTTCTTATCATGAACAAATCCTCCAAAAAGCTCTATTAAATAAACATGCCCAATCAACAAATATCTACCCATGAATTTTAGAAAAGAAATAATCCAAAAACAGAAGGATACAGAAAAAAAACCTGCAAAAGCAATTGTTGCTCCAAACCCATCTATCATCTACCACTTTATCTGGCCAAATTTTACTGTCCACCATTAGCAATGGTATTTTCAGTAATAAGTCTTCTCCTAAGAAATTCTATAAATCCCTGACACACTGGTGGGGGTGTGGTGGGGGGTTGACAGGGGGCTGGGGAAGAAACTAGACTTATCAGGGAGATCACTTCATAAGTTATATAAATGCCTAACTACTATGCTGTACACCTAAAACTAATATAATATTGAATGTTGACTATAATTTTTAAAAATTTTTAATAAAAGGAAATCCATGCCCTGACAGGTTTGGCTCATTGGATAGAGCATCAGCCTGCGGACTGAAAGGTCCCAGGTTCGATTCCAGTCAAGGGCATGTACCTTGGTTGCGGGCACATCCCCAGTCGGGGGTGTGCAGGAGGCAGCTGATCGATGTTTCTCTCTCATCGATGTTTCTAACTCTCTATCCCTCTCCCTTCCTCTCTGTAAAAAATCAATAAAATATATTTTTTTTAAAAATAAATAAGTAAAATAAAAAGAAATCCATGACATACTGAGATTTGAGTGTGGATTTGTGCTGACTTACATAGCCTGATTACAACCTATTCCTCAGAGTGCAGGAAGGAAACAAAATCAAATGTCTTATTATCAATGAGATTTATAAGTGAGAGTCTTTGGAAATGTAAGGACAAGCTAGTAGTCTCATGTGTAGGACAGCAGGCTTTTTCGTTATTCTTCATCAGCACTTTGATGTCATCTTTATATGCATGCTAACCCAAACTTTAAAAATACATCTCTGATAAGAATGGACACTTACCACTTCCCTCATCTGCACCATTCTGAGCAGCTTCCCAAACTACTGGTTTTGTCCCACACCCATCTATAGATGGAGAATCTGAATAGTCTGCGGGATTAAATGTCCTGGGTTTGAAATAAAGAATAAAGGCAATGAAGCAATCACCAAAGTCACAAAATTAACTGTACATCATCTTCCGCAAAAGAAGCCCTTTCCCTTCTAAGAGATGCTATGAAACTTCACCCTCCTTCTCCTATTTAACTATAGCTCATTCCTCTTGACATTAGGATTCAGATTTTCTGAAAAGCAGAGTTGCCTAGGGATCTTCCATACACTCTTATAAGATACCCCTATTTCCCTAAGTTGCTGTCCTCTGCATCCTCTAAAGCAGGTGTGGAGGCATAATCATTCTAGGCAGCATGAGGGCTTTATGGAAAGCCCCCTGAAAACTAACCCCGGACTTTAAACAGGCAACAAGTCTTTTCTTCCCAAGTCAGAATCCAAGTTTGACTTTGATCCTTTTACAGCAGTTGTATATGATCCTTTTTGTATAGAAACATTTGATAAAAAATATTTTTAAAAAGAAACAAAAATGTTTTGTTCAGTACCACTTTTTTGTTGTTGTTGTTCATTAAAATCCTAAACACCCATGACTCAGAGGTCTAGTAACTAGAGCCAAATTAAATACTATCTCTAAAATCTTCACAATAGATTTTTTTTCCCCCAGCTTAATTGTAGTATCAACTTTTTAAAAAAATCACGAAGGAATAAGTTTGAAAGTACACAGTAAAATCCACAAGACAGTTTAAAGCTACTGTGCTGGGCATAGGTGTTTAAGTGTTTTCATCCTTCCTTTGTCTACAGGGAGCTGAGGAAGAAAAAAGATGGCAAGAGGTACCACCTGAAGAAGTGACCCCAAACAGTGCTGCCCTGAAGCTATGGAGAGAAAAAGGGCTTTTCCTGGAACCAATTCCCTTCCTTTCTTGATTGTAATCTGCATCTGGATTCTGTAAAATGCTTTAAAACTTTTTTTCTTTCTTTTTATTTTATTTTTTTCTAAAAATCAAGGGGGAGCTAAAGTTTTAGAAGCAGGAAAAAGTAAAAGAACAATAAGAAATAATGAAAAAACTACTAATTATACCATTTATTTACTAACAGTATGGTCACCATTACAATTCAGGAAAAAACTATTACTTTTACATAAATAAACATCGCATTTACTTACCATTCAAAGACAATTGCTGGCTTTACCAACATAACCATTATGTAGTGGTTTACAGCTAGGGGTGATTGTGCCCCTCCCTCCCAGGGAGCATGTGGCAATGTCTGGAGACATTTTTGAATATCATAACTTGAGAAGGAGTGCTACAGGCATCTAGTAGGGAAAGGCCAGGGATGTTGCTAAACATCCTACATTGTAAAAGACACCCAACCACCTCAACAAACTATTATCCAATCCAAAATGTCAACAGAGTCAAGGCTAGAAACTCTGCTCTAAGGTCCAATGCAATACAATTTTATTTGTACTATTTTACTTTTTTACTACTTTCTCTTAAGTATAAAAAAAACACCTGACTTATCAGAATAAACTGGGCATAGAGAAAGAAAACCCTTAAAATAACAACTAGAGAACTACAAAAATAGGATGGCTACACTTACCCCATGCCTTGGGTTGAGAATCTTCCTGCCCCTCTCCCTCTGCCACGTCCAAATCCTTTAAAAAAATTATAGTGTAAAATAATACTTATGTCCTACACAATTGCAATTTGACCAACTTCATCCTATTATGCACCTACTCAATATTGTCACTGTTCCTAACAACACCATCATTCCCTCTGGTACACCCAATCTGCTGGTCTCTACTGACACAACTACCTACAAAGTTATTGATTTCAAAGGATAGAAAAAATTTTATCTGCTTGTATACTATTTGTGATATGTAGCAGCTTAATATGGGCAGGCTATATTAAAAAATATTCTGGGTCTTTTAAAACCACCTAGTGCAGCCCTAGCCGGTTTGGCTCAGTGAATAGCATCGGCCTATGGACCAAAGGGTCCCAAGTTCGATTCCGGTTAGGGGCACATACCTCAGTTGCAGGCTCCTCCCCATCCAGGGCCCTGGTGGGGTTCAAGCAGGAGGCAACCAATCAATGTGCTTCTCTCACATAGATGTTTCTCTCTGTCTTTCCCTCTCTCTTCCACTCTCTCTAAAAATCAATGGAAAAATATCCTTGGGTGAGGATTAAAAAAAAAACTATAACAAAAGAAATAATTCACCCCTTTA
This sequence comes from Myotis brandtii, assembly GCF_000412655.1. NCBI lineage: Eukaryota > Metazoa > Chordata > Mammalia > Chiroptera > Vespertilionidae > Myotis > Myotis brandtii. The sequence continues at coordinate 569,732 of NW_005354465.1, read as the reverse complement.
TGTAAAAAATAGATGTCAATGGATCTATGCTTTGTATTAATCTTCCAAATGTTGTCAACTGTTTTTAAGTAAATAAATAAATAAAATAAAACAACCTAGTGTAAACAAAATGACATTTTAAAGCCTCTACTATAAAATGAAATGAGAAGCAAAGAAGAAACTGCTAAGTAAGCTGAAGGTACTGTAAATTAAACACCATTTTTAATACTAGGACTTTAACCAATAACCAAAGTGCCAGCAAGCAAGACAGCTAGCAAGAAGAAAAAGTTTCATTCCACAACTCTGCAGTCTTTCTTGATCAAAATCCTAAACTGTGGATTAAAGACCTAAAGAGCTAAAACTATACAACTCTAAGAAGAAAATATAACTTCAGAACATTGAGTTAATGATTTCTTGGGTATGACACCAAGGCATAGGCAAGGAAGAAAAAAATACTTTAGATTTGTGCATCAAATTCACTATCAACAAAAAATAAATAAATACATATTTGAAAGACAATATCAATAGAGTACAAAAGCAACCTGTAGAATATCTGCACATCATATATTTGAAAAGGAGTAATATCGAGAATATATGAAGAACATCTACAATTCAACAACAAAATGAACAACCCAATTCAAAAATGGGCAAAGAACTTGAATATTTCTCCAGAGAAGATATACCAATGGTCAAAAGGCATATGAACAGATTCGCAACATCACTAATCATCGTAGGGAAACCTGATAACAGAGAGAAAAAGAATAGAATATAATAAGAGTTTGCAAGGATGTAGAGAAATTGAAACTCTTGCGCACTGTTTGGTAAGGAATAGAAAATGGTGCAGTCACTATGGAAAACAGTATGGCAGTTCCCTCAAAATTTAAAAATAGAATTACCACATGGTCCTGCAATTCCACATGTGGCTATATACCCAAGAGAATTTGAAAGTAGGGTTTTAACAAGATAGTTGAACACCAAAAGGCAGAAGCAACCAAAGGGTCCATCAGTAGATAAATGGATAAGCAAAATGTGGTATGTACATAAAGTGGAATTATTATTCAACTTTAAAAAGAAGGAAATTGTGACACATGTTACCACATAGATGAACCTTGAGGACATTGAGCTAAGTGAAACAGGCCAGTTAGAAAAGGACAAATATTTTGATTCTACGTATATGAGGACATAAGAATAGTCAAATTCAGAGAAAGGTGGTTGCCAGGAGCCATATTAGCTATGTTAATATAACTAAAAAGTATATTAAACATGTATAGTTAACTTATCCAAAAGTTCAAATTAAACTATTAAAAAATATGGTCTTGACAAAAATCTACCCTATTCCCAGAGATGGAAAAATAGAGGGAAATGCCCTAAAAAGTGGAAGAAACCTAATAATGCATACCATCAGTTACTGTCTATTTATAACACCGTCAAAGAGCAGAGGTTAAAAAAAGAAAAAACACCTTGCCATATATCCATACAATGAAATGTTAGTTAGCCATATAAAGGAATGAAATACTGATACATGCTACAACATTGATGAACCTTTAAAACATTAAGCTACGTGAAAGAAGCCAGTCACAAAAAAACCCACAAGATTCTATTTATATGTTATGTTCAGAATAGGCAATTCTGTACAGAAATAAAGTTGATTACTGGTTGTTTACTGTTGGGATGGGATGAGGAAGGTAGAGGAACTGGGAATTGATAAAAGGTACAAAGTTTCTTTGGGAGGTGATAAAAATATTCTTAAATTGAGTATAGTGAAGTTACACAATTTTATGAATATACTAAAAATCATTGAATTGTATAATTTACATGGGTGAATTGCATGGTATATAAATTATATCTCAAGAATATTCTATTTTTCGCTATAATGAACACTATTACCAAGGAAGAAAGCAAAAGAAAAAACACAATTGCTTTTGATAAGTGGGTTCATGTGTACCCATAACAAAAGAGAATTCATTTCAATGGCATGCAGGCGGCAAATTGCACTAACAATGGTGACTAGTAAATATTAGCAAAATTGTAAAAAGGGATTCTGCTAAGAAATCATTAAATGATATCTAAAATACTTAAGCCAGAAAGCAAGCTGTGCCTAAAAGAGGAGAAAGGATTTTATAAAAGAAATATGTACCTAAGGTGAAAAAATTTTTAAGTCCTACAAATCTCCTGAAAAAAATCAGTATCAACTACATGGATATGGTTAATACTTGCACCCAAGTATTAACTATAAACAAGCCAAATGTCTTACGTAGATTTTTTTTTTAAATCAAATCCTAATTTTAATAAGATAACAAAACTGTCCTTTTCTATTCCACTGACTAATGATGCTACCAGTAAGATTGTTTGGTGTGTATATACCATTTCCCTACACTGTTATCTGGTACAAATAGCTATTTTCACCTAATAGCTCAGAATAAAGTCCCAGGGTCTTTTAATAGAGAAAAACAAGATTTAAAAAGAGCATCTTAGCCTGGCCGGCGTGGCTAAGTGGTTGAGCATAGACCCATGAACCAGGAGGTCACGATTTGATTCACGTTCAGGGCACTTGCCTGGGCTGCAGGCTCGTTCCCCAGTAGGGGGCATGCAGGAAGCAGCCAATTGATGATTATCTCATCATTGATATTTCTTGTTTTAAAAACAAACAAACTTAATTTTGTATATTTTTATTGATTTTTTAGAGAGGAAGAGAGAGGGATAGAGCGTTAGAAACATCACACCAATCAGCTGCCTCCTGCATGCCCCCAACTGGGGATAGAGCCCGCAACCAAGGTATATGCCCTTGACCAAAATTGAACCTGGGACCCTTCAGTCCACAGGCAGACACTCTACCACTGAGCCAAACTGGTTAGGGCTCATCATTAATGTTTCTACCTTTCTTACTCTCCCTTCCTCTCACTGAAATCAATAAAAACATATTAAAATAATAATAATTAATTAATTAAAAAGATCATCTTAAAAAATGAACCAATGTAATTATAAATGCTACACCTTTTCTCCTAATTTTCTCTAGGGATTCTGTACTATATCTATGTTAAATGGCTGCTCAAGATTTTAGTTGTTTAATGTATTTTTGTTGTTAATTCTCACCTAAGGATATTTTTTTCCCATTGATTTTTTTTTTTTTAAGAGAATGGAAGGGAGGGGGAGAGAAAAACATCCACGTGAGAGAATCAAGTCTGCAACTGAGGCACATGCCCTTGACTGGAATCGAACCCGAGACCCTTCACTCTGTGGGTCAACACTCTAGCCAAACTGGCTAGAGCTGTTTAACGTCTTTTATACCGAAAGCTAGAATAGGAAAGCTGCTCATTTCTCTTGAAAAAAATCAAAAATCAGAGAATAGTCAACCACCTCTAGTGGAGGCAGATCCTAGTTGCAGACATGCCCTCTGGTGCCGAACAGTAACAGCAACTATAACGTAAAGAGAAGCAAGAAAGGAGAATGTTCCTCATCCAAGAAGGTAGAAAGCAATTCCCTCCCCTCGTCCCCAGAAGACTGTAAAAAGGGCTTTGATAATAGCCAAATGTGCCAGAAAGTACATGAATTTGAACTCATCACTACACACTCTGGCCTATAACTAGTTCTAAGTTCTTTGTATTGACAAAAGATCCCAAGCCCTGGCAGAGTAGCTCTGTTGGCTAGAGTGTGTCCCGATATGCCAAGGTTGCAGGTTCGATCCCTGGTCAGAGTACATGTAAGAAGCAATCAATTAATGCACAAGTAAATGAAACAACAAAATAAATGTTTCTCTCCCGCCCCCACTTCCTCTTTCTCTCTGTCACTCAAATAAATTTAAAAAAATTTTTAAGTTCCCCAATATTCAGGGTTGGTTCAATGATTAATATGGTTGCTATGAGTTGTCCCCATGCCCAGAAACCTGTTCGACCCACTACAAAGCAGGGCATCCCTCGGGCTTGTGTAGCTTAGAGACCTGGGAGTCAGGCAAACTGTGCCTATCTGTCCCTGAGTCGGGGTATTATATTCTCAGAGAAATAGGAATACACTTTCCCCAATCCTAAAGCAGCTTAAATTAGACAAATGACAGCAGCAAAACACCCCTGGAATTCAGTGAGGAAGAAAACTTAGAATCTACCCTTATATCCCATATATTAGCTTTAACTTAGCAAAGAAGTCTGATTATAAATGTGTCAAAATAATTGTTTCAGGAAATTCACAAGTTATAATACTAGTGAATGAAAGTCTGATTAAAAAAAAAAAGTAATATTTACAAAGTCTCCAAGTACTGCCCACCAAAAAATACAAGTGGGGCATAGTAACTTTACATAGGAGAAACTTGGCAAAAAGCACCTACCTAAATAAAAGTTAACATCACTAGTAATGGGATAAACCTCTATCATTATATCATGTTACAGTTATCATCCCTTTGTGGTACCTGCCCAAAATAGATGAAACTTATCAAGAAGAAACTTCTGATTGGTATTGAAGAACACTCTACAAGAGTCCATATGCTTCAAAAGCATCAAGACCATGAAAGACAAAGACTTTTCCAGATTGATGAACTGTTCCAGATTGAAGGACACCAAAGAGACATGGGAACTAAATACAATGTGTGATCTGCCCTAGCTGGTTTGGCTTAGTGGATAGAGCATCAGCCTGCGGACTGAAGAGTCCCGGATCCCCAGGTAGGGGGGCGTGCAGGAGGCAGCCAATCAATGATTATCTCTCATTAATGACGTTTCTATCTCGCTCTCCCTCTCCCTTCCTCTCTGAAATCAATAAAAATATATTAAATGAATGAATGAATGAATGAATGAATGCAGTGTGTGATCCTGGATTAGATCCTGAACCAAAATATTTTCATTTTGCTATAAAAACATTAGCAAGATAACTGAAAATTTCTGAATAAGGCCTATAGATTGCATCAGTAAAAATTTTCTGACTTTTACCATTTTAAGATAGCTCTATAGGAGACTATCTTTTTTTCCTTAGGAGACACACACTAAAATATTAAGGGGTATATAAAATGGCATTATGTCTGGAATTTATATTCAAAGGTTTCAGGAAAAAAACAATATGCACATACAGAGAGAAAATAATAAAAGCAAATGTAAAATACTGAAATTTGGGGAATCTAGATGAACATTATGCAAAATTGTATTTTTTATTTCAAAATAAAATGTTAAAACCACACTCTGAGCACTTACCTGCATATTTCATATTCAAATAATTTTTTATTCTGTGAAAAAATCCAAGTTGTTTTCCATGTTTGCATTAGCTGTTCCTTTCTCACAGAATGTTCCTACCCAGATTTTCACATAGCTTTCTTCCTCCTCAGCTTAAATCCCACCTCCTCAGAGACCTCCCCAGGCCACTTAAACTAAAGGGTGACAGTTGTAAGACAACTATTGACAGTAAATCACATCACCAATCATTTTCTTAAATAAATTGAGAAGTGCTTTTACTTGTCTCTCCTCCTTCCCTAACCAGGACGTAAAGGAGTATGTCATATTCACAGCAATATCTTCAAAAATACAATAGGTAAATATTTGTTGTTGCTACTAACATGTAACCCAAATTCCATAAATGTGGAATTTTTTCATGGATTAAACTCTTATATTTGGAGGCACAATAATCACTATTCAATTCCAGGAAATAGCCTAGCTATTCAGTTACTGATTTTTGAACACTGCATTTTGTCAAATACTTTTTGTACCAGGACCCAAGATGCCACTGCAGAGGATTCAGAAATTAAAAGTAGAATGCTAGCACATAGTTGGTAATCAATAATCACATTTCAATTATATTATACAGCTGCATTCATATATTAGTTTTAAAAGTAGATATATTAATTTGGGTTGCTTAATATAAAACAAGTGGCATAAGTAAGGTAAAGGAGTGGAAAAGGTTAGGGCAGTGGTCGGCAAACTGCGGCTCGCGAGCCACATGCGGCTCTTTGGCCCCTTGAGTGTGGCTCTTCCACAAAATACCGACTTCTGCGCATGGGCCATGAAGTTTCAATCGCACTGTACATGCGCACCCGCACGTGGTATTTTGTGGAAGAGCCACACTCAAGGGCCAAAGAGCCGCATGTGGCTCGTGAGCCGCAGTTTGCCGACCACTGGGTTAGGAAGTAATTATTGTTGCCTTTTCCACAGCATTATTTTTCTTCCGTCCAGAAAGAAACCACCTGCCTGCAACCTCAAGTAGTATTCACTACCTTACCTGACTCAATCTCATTTAAGACAAGACATAAACAACACACACATCCTGCAAGCCAGCACCAATAAATAAGATAAAGAAATTTATATGAATAAAAAGAGTAGGGGAGTGACCTGACTATAACTTCTCACTTATTTATATAACTTAAAAATAACTATCATGTAATCTAACCTTTAAGATGAGAGTGTCATTTCTAATACATAAACACATTCTGGTATAGCAAAGAAAATCAGATGGCCCATATGAAAAGTATTGTAGTATCTTTTTATAAATAAAGCACATTCAATACAAAGTTAAATAAAAGGGCCAATAAAAATGAGTCTCTCTAAATTTTATATTATTTTGTAATTCCTAAATATGCCAAGACCAAAAAATAAAGAGGTGGTTTACTTTTAAAACAATATATACTGGAAAATACAAAAAAAAAAAATGATGAAAGAAGATAGGAAATAAGGGCCTATGTCATATCAAGTCTAAAATACCTGAAAGCAAAATGCCTGAAAATTTTTTAAATATACTGATGTAGACTACAAAACATATCACCTATACACTATCTATTATATAAAAAGCCTGTGGTCGTCACACCATCATGCCATAACGACTGATCACAGGAGGCTGCGTGCTCGGGGTGGGCGGGGCAGGGCTGGGTGGGAACTTGACTCTGGAGGACTAGACCAGAGGCACGGGTGGGTTTCTGGGTCCCACCAGGGCAGCGGACAGGTTTCTGGGTCCCGCCTCTGGGTCCTGGGTCTTGTATGATATCGCGCGCTGGGCCCCTAGTTCTCTATAAAACAGTAAACTTCTCTTGCTTATCTCTTTCCTGCATTTCAGAATAATTTTAGTTGCTCCTCCCAAATGAGCCACCAGGCCAACACGAAACTACATTCCTAAAGTAGCATAATATCCCAAATTAATAAATGGTAAGAGCCCTAACTGGTTTGGCTCAGTAGATAGAGCGTTGGCCTGCGGACCAAAGGGTCCTGGGTTTGATTCCGGTCAAGGGCACGTACCTCGGTTGCAGGCTCCTCCCCAACCAAGGGCCCTGGTTAGGGTTCATGCAGGAGGCAACCAATCGATGTGTTTCTCTCACACAGATATTTCTCTCTGTTTTTCCCCCTCTCTTCTACTCTCTCTAAAATTCAATGGAAAAATATCCTTGGGTGAGGATTAAAATATAAATAAATAAATAAAAATGGTAAGAAATGATCACTAACAAAAAAGAGAGGAGAGAAGATAATCAATGGGCCAATAACTTTAATTTTAAAGCCAGTGAGTAGCTCTGGCTGGGTGGCACAGTTGGTTGGAGCGTCATCCTGTACACCAAAAAGGCTGTGAGGGTAGACCCTGGTCAGGGCATATGTCTAGGTTTCGGGTTCGATTTCCAGTTTGGGCATGTACGGGAAGCAACTGATTGATGTTTCTCTCACACATTGATGTTTTTCTCTCCCTCTTCCTCTCTCTAAGAATCAATCCTATCCTATATAATAAAGAGCTAATATGCTAATTAGACCAAACAGCAGAACAACCATCCGGACGACCTTCCAGACAAAGCAGAGGCTGCTAGGGCCGGCTGGGGCTGCGAGGGGCTTCGAGGGCCAGCTGGGGCTGCAAGGGCCGGCCGAGGCTGCGAGGGGCTGTGAGGGCCAAGCCCCTTGCAGAAATTCGTGCATCGGGCCTCTAGTAAAAACATATTCTTGGGTGAGGATTAAAAAAAAAAAAAGTTAGTGGATAAAACACATTTCCTAAAGTCCAACATAAGAGAATTTATAATAACATTTTGGTCAAAACTTCTAATTTTTGTTGTTGTTATCCTCTCCTGAGTATATTTTTCCCAATTATTTTTTTAGAGAGAGAGGGAGGGAGGGAAGGAGAGAGGGAGATATCAAACACCTATTGGTTGCTCCCGCATGTGCCCCAACCAGGGGCAGGGAGTGAACTGGCAATCCAGGCACATGCCTTTGACTGGGAATCAAACTGGGGACCCTTCCATGCACATTACAGGATCAATGCTCTAAACATTGAGAAACATGGGCCAGGGCAGAACTTCAAATTTTACATTATTCACATAAAGGGTCTTCACAGCTCATTTGAAAACAACCAAAATTACATAATCAAAACACTTCATTCTTAAACATCAGTAAATGAAATCAAAAGATTTCAGAAGATGAACCATTCTTTCAGAGTACACTGTCATGTCTTAGAGACCAGTACAGCAAACAGTCTGCCTCCTCCTTTGGATCACAAGCATCTCCTGTCCCCCTTATTCTATCTTACCTCTACCACGGGCTCGCTTGCCACGGTCTGAAGGCTTGTCCCCTTGATTGCAATCAATTCCATTCTCTTCACTTCTAACTAAGAAATAAAAGAGGACCTCATACATAATCATATCATACAGCTATTAAAAGCAAGAACAAAAAGACTTTTTTTAAAAGGCTAAAATATAACCAAAAGGTTTTTAAAAAAGAAGAAAAACAAAAGTGGCTCGCCCTAGCTGGTTTGCCTCAGTGGATAAAGCATTGGCCTTCGGACTGAAGGGTCCTGGGTTCGATTCTGGTCGAGGGCACATGCCAAGGTTGTGAGTTCGATCCCCAGTGTGGGGTGTGCAGGAGGCAGCCGATTGGTGATTCTCTGTCATCACTGATGCTTCTATCTCTCTCTGCCTCTCCCTCTCTGAGATCAATGAAAATATGTATTTTTTTTAAAAAACAAAAGTGTCTCAAAATCTGAGTAATAGCACATCTTCCTTATTAATTTATAGGTAACAATTCTAAAAAGAAATTAAAATGACATACCACTTTTTATTTCTTCTATTTGGACTTGCCCTCCCCTAAAATAAGTTTGTTTCAAAAAGCCACCTTTGTTGCCCTAACCGGTTTGGCTCAGTAGACAGAGCATCGGCCTGCAGACTAAAAGGTCCCAGGTTCGATTCCGGTCAAGGGCATGTACCTTGGTTGCAGGCACATCCCCAGTAGGGGGTGTGCAGGAGACAGCTGATCGATGTTTCTCTCTCATCAATGTTTCTAACTCTCTATCCCTCTCCCTTCCTCTCTGTAAAAAATCAATAAAATACATTTTTTTTTTTAAAAAGCCACCTTTGTTATTCAACTATGTAATACACCACACATTTGCTGACTAGTTAGGTTTAAGGTCTGGAAGGGCATAGAATAGCAAAACAACACCATCAAGGAAATACTGTTATTGAAGAAATTAATGTTAGAGACAGGTTTTTACAGGATACTGTCCAGAAGATGCCATACAGTCTTTTCTTCTCCTCATACCTATATTGGCATTAATGATTCTATATAATATAGAAATTTTATGAGTGATATTGGCATAGCTTGCTCCCCTCGTCTCTTTCAGAGATTAATTCCTATGAATTCTCATGAAGGTGCCACTCCATTTAAATTTACCACATCTCTCTTTATAATCCCAATCTCTCTGTTCTTTGTTTTTATCCACAGCATAATTTCTACATAACACCATTAATATATATTAATATAAAATGTTACTTTTCCTTTTTATTGTTACATCTCACTCTACCTCCATTAAAAGGTAAGTTGTAGGAGGGCAAAAATGTCTGTACCATCATCTATTGCTGTATGCCTATAAGAGTACTGAGTACACAGCAGGTACTCAGTAAATATCCATGGAATAAACTAGCAAAAGTCTCTAAGGTGAGCCCTGGCCGAGTGGCTCAGGTGGTTGGAGTGTTGTCCTGTATGCCAAAAGGTTGCATGGTCCAATTCCCAGACAGTGCACATACCTAGGTTTCAGGTTTGATCCCCGTTCAAGATGTGTACAGCAGGCAACTGATCTGTTTCTCACATCGATGTTTCTCTTTCTCTTTCTCTCTCCCCCCGCCCCCCACCAACTCTCCTTTCCTCTATCAATAAACATATCCTCAAGAGAAGATTTATAAAAAGTCTCTAACGTGATGTTTAATATTTACATCTTATTCATTCATAATTTAGCTACTTTGGTGTATCTATACACCAGGTTGTTGTTCCTGGGTCGAATGGCAAATACTGAGAAAAATCTTCCCTATTCAACAACTTTCTACTTATTTTAACCTTTGCCTATACCAGTGGTCGGCAAACTCATTAGTCAACAGAGCCAAATATCAACAGTACAACGACTGAAATTTCTTTTGAGAGCCAAATTTTTTAAACTTAAACTATATAGGTAGGTACATTGTTATTAACTTAATTAGGGTACTCCTAAGCCTTAGAAGAGCCACACTCAAGGGGCCAAAGGGCCGCATGAGGCTCGCAAGCCACAGTTTGCCGATCACGGGCCTATACCATGAGGAAGAATAAAGAGCTTCATCTATCAGTGAATGAAAATTCTCCTTTAAAACTAGAGGATGTACTTGATTCACAACAGAAGGCAGTCTTTTTTTTTTTAATGTTTTTACTGATTTTAGAGAGAGAGGAAGGAAGAGGGAGAGAGAGTAAAACATCGAAGAGAAACATTGATCACCTGCTCCCCACTGGAGATTGCACCTGCAACCCAGGCATGTACCCTGATCAGGAGTTGAACCAGGGACCTTTCAGTGCAAGGGATGATGCTCAACCAACTGAGCCATACCGGCCAGGATAGAAGGCAGTCAAAACACACAAAACATAATTAACTAACTACAGCCCCGGTCAATGCTGATATGAAATTGCATCAATTACTAAATTAACTAAGTAGTTCATTAGAATCTAAATGTTAATGATAACAAATGGAGCATTGAGGGAGTGATTTATGGACATTCTTTGGACCACTCAGCTTGCATGAAAATTTCCATCATAAAAAGTTCAGGAGAAAGGTCTATACTTACACTCTCTCCCACGATTGCCACCTCTTCCTTTCCGGTTGTTGTTTCCACGTCCACGACTCACTTCTCTCTCACTTCTCTTCTCTCTATTCTCTTTGTTTTCTGAACTTTCTTTTCCAAAATTCTTCTTCTTCCCCCCTACAGTCTCCCATGAAGTCTACCGAAGATAAGAGTTGTCAAAGAGTGTACAATTACTAAGAATGTGTGCATGTATCTTCCAAACCTAATTATCCATGCCTTGTAGCTTGCTTGCTACCATTTTAATTCTTTTCCATATAGTTCTACTTTCCAATGCTAAAGACAGCAACCTCTTGCTAAGCTCCTTTGCTGTATAGAGCACAAAAGATTACAGCAACTAGCTGAACTGACAACATACTCTATGTTGTTCTACCACCAAAAAGGCTTTTTTCTATGCTGATTTGTGAGTAAAGTAAATGTCATTTCCCCAGTTTCCCATTCTATGCCACCCTCACCTACGTCAGTAGTAGGGCTTAAGTCTATTAAATATATAGATTAGCTCAAAGATTACAAAGATACATAAAATGATGCCCTAAAATCTCACGAATACAACTTTCCCTATTCAGTTACTCAAACTAACCTTCAAAAAAATTTTAATAGACAAAATTTTGGTTTAGTTTTTTTTAAGTACCTGAAATTTAAACCTCAAAGACCTATTCTAATGAGAAGTCAATGATTTATTTATAAAACCTCCCTTCTCCATCTCTCCTCTAATGGTGCCAAATCAAATCATCCCATATACAGGATGGGGTAAAAGTAGGTTTACAGTTGAGTACGCAAAACACAGTTTACTTTTCTTGATTTCAGAGAGGATGGGAGAGGGAGAGAGATAGAAACCTCAATGATGAGAGAGAATCATTGATTGGCTGCCTCCTGCATGCTCCACATTGGGGATCAAGCCCACAACCTGGGCATATGCCCTGACCGGGAATTGAACTGTGACCTCCTGGTTCATAAGTCAACACTCAACCACTGAGCCACGCCGGCCAGGCTTTCACAGTTTACTTTAAATGTTCTAGCTCCTAGCTAGAGTATTTACATAGCATCCCGCCTCCCCACCTCCAATTAACTCTACCTCAGTCAGAAGATACTCCTTACTGCTGCTGGTTAGCCATGCTGCAGACAGCATGGAAAGTAAAGATGCACCACAAAATAATCCTAAACAACCTTCCCTCTGCTTCTGCATTTCCCCTACAGTCCCCTTACCTCCAATCAAGCATACACCTTTTGTGACTAGATTCAAGCACTAATTTGCTGTTTTCTGACCTTTGAAGAAAACAAGCCAGATCTGGCTACCACTGTGTGATTTCTAGGTTTAAGAGGTAACCAAAAAGACATTCTTGATGTAACATTCAGTCCAGAACACCTCCTTTGGATTCAGTCCCAGAGGAGATGTTAAAACTCAATAAACCACAAAGAGAGAACTGGACTTTTAAGACTTAAAAATTCACCCGGTTACCACAGAAAAGAATGAAATCTGCTGGATGTAAAGGAAAAGCAACAAAAAGTAGTATCCTGTCCTATCTCTATGATAAAAAAAAAAAAATAGGCCCTCCCATTAATAATTTGAATATATTTCATTTGTTCATATTGATTATTTTTATAAAAAGGGAAGATAAGACCTTCAGTTCATTTGGAAAATAACAGAGCCATTCTACACTGAATCCATTAGCAATGAGGTAAACACATTCCCCATATTTAAAAAACGAAACAGTAAATACATGCCTGTTAGCAAACAAAAGCTATTCAAAATTTTATTTCAACACTTAACATTACATATTTTCCCAACAAACTGACATATTTAGTGGTTTATCATGTGGACCAGTGTTATTTTGCATGGAATTTTACCCACAAATACTGCTATATTCAAATAGTGAAAGATTTTCCCAAGTACCTAAATATTTAACTACAAAATTAATTTTTCTTGTTTCATATTAAATAAAAAAATACTCATTTTACATTTGACCTTGTCATGGCAGTTCATTTTTACACAGCCTGACTCTAATACAGCCTATCCCTAAAACTGAGAACATGATTAAACCTAAACATTGACAAGGAAGCCACTTTTTTTCCCCCTTTAATCCTTAACCAAGACATGCTTTTTTTTAGAAAGAGAGAGAGAGGAAGGGAGAGAGAAAACATCAATTGGCTGCCTTTCGTACATGCCCTGACCAGGGATTAGGGACTGAGCCCACAGTCTCAGGTATATGCCCTGACCAGGAATCAATCCAGCAACCCTTCGGTGCACAGGATGCTGCTCATAAAAACTGAGCCACTCTGGCTGGGCAAGGAAGGCACTTTTTGATGGGTCATCTTTGTACCCCTTTTTCAATAAGTCATTAGTTGTTTTAACCTGCTTGGAAGTGGTTTCCTCAATTTAAAAATACAAATGAAATATTGTGCAATCTCTCCACATAGGAATCAAAAGATTAGTGCTGGCAACTGCCTGGTATGGCTTTAGTTGCATCCTTCCTAAAAGAAGAGAGATGAGTTCTAGTGTGCCTGCACATTCCTCAAACTTTCTAAGCTAAAAAATACCCAAAAATAATTTAAAAACTTTTCTCCTTTTATATATCTGTCAAACTGTCATGAAAAATGTGTCTGTAGAATATTCACACATAAGCAAATAGATATACCAGCAAATCCTGGTTTTCTGTTAGTCTAGAGATATAAGGAGTAGTAAGAGGTGACGACTGAGATGAAGAAACATGAGCAGTGGAGCCAAGAGAAGTTTTTTCAGGTGGTGAAAATATCCACAGGCCCAGAGAATTTTGGAAACTGTGTAAGGCTGGAGTAGATGACCAAGTTCTCTTTCGAGTCTTCAGATTCTACGACTTCATGAAGAAACCATATATAACAAAAACAGTCATTTCAGGTTAGTGTTCTTTCTGGAACTTAAAACAAATATGGAATGGCACCCATAATTCCCTCCATCCCCACCCCCATATAAGGTCAAGTTTAAAATGCAATATGGGGTTGGAAACAAATCTTAGCACTGCAAATCAACGAATAATACTTAATAATCTTACCGTGTCTGAATTCCCTTCCAGCAATATATTGATAGCTTTGTTCACATCTCCATTACAGTCATGTAGGGCGACTATGCATTCATCCTGATTTTTTCCTGTCACTTCCATAAGCTGTTGAAATTATAAGAACATGGTTAGGGAGACCCCAAAAATGGCACTTGATATTTTAAGATTCTTCTGCATAAAGATATTATTCAGTCCTTCCACATGAAGATGGCCTCTTCTACACTCTGAGCTTTTACCTGTTTTGTTTTTGGCCACCCCATGTCTTTTCATCAAGATTGGCAGAGTCAAACTACAAATTAACCCTCCTTCAAGATGACCAATATCAGGTTATTAATCAGCAGCATACACATGTATATACCAACATCCTCAGAATACTCTGGATCAGTTATTGTCTACTCAAACTTGGTCCATAGCCTGCATTCCTAAAATTCTAAACTACACAAATATTAAGTGGGATTTTATGTTTCCCAAAGACCACATGTATGTGGGCACCATTAACAGAATATTCAGTCCAACTGTTTTGCATAGGGACAAACTTCCCTACATAAGATATTACTACTTGGATTTTAACACATATAAATTATAACAGCTAAGGTCTCACAAGGAATTCTTCAGTGATCACAAAACTCACTCCTACACTTAATATATTCTCAAGCAGATTCCACAGGGTGCTATGTTTGACAAAATCAAAGAAATCCCTTTGGTGCATTCTGTATAACAAGGGAGATTAAGCTGCTTAACATTTTCATCACAAAGAGCAATCAGATTAGGCAAAATCAAAGTGTTTCAATTATCAGTTAACAACTGTATGATTTAAGTATCTATTGTGTTTTAACTGTCTTAACTATTTTAGTACTAGAGGCCCAATGCATGGGATTCGTGCACTGGTGGGGGGCGTGGCCTGCTGTAGACCCACCCTCTGAGCAGCTGCTCCCACTGAGGGAGCGCACTGACCACCAGGAAGCAGCTCCTGTGTTGAACGTCTGCCCCCTTAGTGCACGTCATAGAGACTGGTCAACTGGTCATTCTGTCTTTCGGTTGCTGGGCTTTTGTTATATATAGGATGTACTAGCTGCAGTTCAAAATCATTTGACCCCAACATTTAAAGTAATTTCTCTGTGGTTAAAATGCTAGTTAAGAGCAAAGCCTAACAGAAAAAAAAAAAAAAAGAGCAAAGCCTATCTGGAAACCAGGTCTCCTGATCTCATAAATATAACTCTTTGCATTACACCACTGTCTCTCTCATTTTCTCCCTGTAACAGTGAAAGTTCTACACACTTTCCAGTACACTTTGGTCTCTGGATATCTACTAATAATCAGATTTTTATCAATGATCTGGACTAAGCCAATATCTGTCATATGTAATTGTTAAGATGCACAGTAAGTATCAAAATCCCTCAGGTGATTGCCCAGGTGGTTGCTCAGTAGTTAGTGTCAGCCTATGGACAGAAGGGTCATGGTTTCGGATTCCCCATCAAGGGCACATACCTGTTTCAGGTTCGCTCCCCACCCCGTCAGGGCATGTACAGGGTGTAACAGTGTGTGTCTCTTTCATATCAATGTTTCTCTCTCTCTCTCTCTCTCTCTCTCTCTCTCTCAGGGCATGTACAGGGTGTAACAGTGTGTGTCTCTTTCATATCAATGTTTCTCTCTCTCTCTCTCTCTCTCTCTCTCTCTTTCATTCCAACCTATGCCTGCCTGTGTGTGTTTCTCCCCTCCTCCTCCCTCCCCTTCACTCTCTCTAAAACAATGGAAAAAGTATCCTCGGGTAAGGATTAAAAAAAAATAATTTTTTTTTAATTCCTCTAGTGATTGGATCAGTAAGAAACAGAACTAAAGTTAGCACTTAAAACTCTGAACTCCTGAACCAGTGCTCTTGCTTGTGTATCTGCTATGCTATTCAGATAAAAGACAATATAATATGTGGTATGTCTCAAACTGTACATAAATCTCATTCCAGAGAATGAATTCTATAATTTTTAATAAATTCTTTTTGTGGCCTTCCAAAAATATTATCATTAGTCTAATGAAAGGAACTATAAGTAAGAACAAAGAGTTTACATAGTAAAGGGCTAAAGAGTTCACTGTGGGATGTTCACTCCAAGGAGCAATTATTGGTAGAGCACTGACCTATGAACCAGGTGGTCACGGTTAGATTCCCAGTCAGGGCATATACCCAGGTTGCGGGCTTGATCCCTAGTAGAGGGCGTGCAGGAGGCAGCTGATCTATGATTCTCTCTCATTATTGATGTTTCTATCTCTCTCCCTCTCCCTTCCTCTCTGAAATCAATAAAAATCGTTTTTTAAAATAAAATTAAAATCTCTAGTAAAATTTTCTTTTTAAAACATTAACAAAAATATGTAACATCCTTTGCCGGAAACATACCTGTTTAACTTTAGCTTCAAATTCTGAATCATTTTTATCAAAGATCACCTGAGCGAGACGCATCTGTTCAGCTGTTGCCTGAAAAGTACAAAAAATTGTTAAGATTTGAGTATAAAAATATAAGTTAGATGCCAAACTCTGATGCAAAACGGATAAAACCTCTCTAACACTCCAGCAACTACGGTAATAAAAAACATACACAACCTGTACCCATAAGGTAAATTAAGTATCAAATTAAATAATGTAAAGGTCCTATTTACTTGGCCAAATGACCTAAAGTTCTTATTCATCTTCATTGACTCATTTGAATTTTCTTTCCCCTGGAGAGATGGGAGTAACCAGCATTAAGAGAAAGTAGAACAAGAAACAGTGAAAACAACGGCCAGGACACACAGGCTTAGAATCAGGCTTGCTATCAAAACAAAAAAGCTCTGCTGTCAACTCTAAAAAGGTATCATGGTCAGTTCTTAAAAGGCTATATTTATCTAAATAAAAGTTATTTTTAAAGTTACTATTTTTTAATTGCAATAAAAAATGGTTTTAACAAAAAAAATTTAAAAAGAAACTTTCAAACATAAAACTAGTCACCTCTGAAGAAAATTCTTTTCCAGCTGCTTTTTTAACGTAAAATCCTTTTTAAAAAATTCAAGTTTCTTAATTGTTGTGGTTTCATTTTATGGTGTTTTTGACAATAATAAATTAAAAGGTATGGAAAAAGTTACTCTTTTGTGCAGTGAGTTAATAATAATATACCAATTTGGTTTATTAGTTTTGACAGATGTACCATGGTTATGACAACAGGGAAACTAGGTGAGGGACTCTCTCTTCTATATCTGTAATTTTCTAATAAATCAAAAATTACTCAGAAACGGGTTGTTCCCCCCAAAAGTTACCCGTTAGCTAAAACTTATACTAACTTCCAAAATAAATGTTTAAAAAGTGTTCAAATTACTGAATGATCCGCACAAGAACTAATAATGAACAACTTTTCTTCTCTGCTTTAAGTACATATACACTGAGAAGCCAGATTATGATGACCACCTGACCTTTGTAGGCAAATTAGCTATAATTTCGCGCTGAAGTTGCTAGGGGGCCAGCCCATTATAAATAGGGAAGCAGGTTGTTTACCATGACAGTAGAAGTGATTTTTTTCTGAAGATATGGGTAAACAACGCGATTTAACAGCCTTTGAATGTGGGATATCCTATATAATAAAAGAGAAACATGTAAATTGACCATCCCTCCACTACGCCCACCAGCCAATCAGGAGTATGCAAATTAAATCGACAAAGATGGTGGGTTAATTTGCATACACAGGCGCCGGGAGGAGAGCAGAGTGGGAGAGCCGGTGGCTTGGGAGAACGTGGCTCCCTCAGTCACTCCCCCAAGCCACCAGACAGAGAACAGAGCAGGAGAGCCAGAGGCTTGGGGGGACATGGCTCCCTCGGTAGCTGGCGGAGAGCAGAGTGGGAGAGCCGGCAGAGAGTGGAGCGGATTGAGGAACTTGGCTCCCCAAGCCACCAGACAGAGAGCAGAGAGGGAGAGCTGGGGGCTTGGAGGACTTGGCAGAGTGGGAGGCCGTGGGAAGGAGACAGCAGGAAGGGAAAACCAAGAGCGCGGGGAGCACCAGGAATGCTGGGAATCGTAGTTCTGGTGGCAGACGGATCTTCTAGACCAGGGGTGGGCAAACTTTTTGACTCGAGGGCCACAATGGGTTCTTAAACTGGACCGGAGGGCCGGAACAAAAGCATGGATGGAGTGTTTGTGTGAACTAATATAAATTCAAAGTAAACATCATTAAATAAAAGGGTTCGGTTTTTTTTTTTTTAGTTTTATTCATTCCAACCAGGCCGGATCCGGCCCGCGGGCCGTAGTTTGCCCACGGCTGACCTAGGGCCAGGGGGAAGGGAACAATGGGGACATTATTGTTTAATAGGTATGGAATTTGAGTTTGAGATGATGAAACATTCTGGAGAATGGACAGTGTTCATGGTTGCACAGCAGTGTGAATGTATTTGATGCTGCTGAACTATACGCTTAAAAATGGTTAATAGGGAAAATTTTATGCTAGGTATATTTTACCAGGATTTAAAAAAGTAAAGTAAACCAGTGAGATGCACCTATGAAAAAACAGTGGTACAATCTGGATGTACAAGGCAGGATGATGTCTTTTTGCTGTTATTTTCTTTTCATTTTTACCTATTTATTTACTAGCTACTTATTTAAAATTTACTAGATAAATTGTATCTAATATAGTCATTCTTAAGTCTTAGAGTTATTTCTTAGAGTTACTGTAGATATTTATATGTTATAGATTACTACCATAGGCCAATTTGGAACAGAAGATTCTAAGTACACTTCCCTGTAGATTCTGTCTTAAGGAGGGGCATTCTTTATTAATTAATGTTTTTGGCCTTTTGTCTTACTTTAACCTTTGACATCTCCAATTCGTGCAGCAAATATTTATTGTGTGCCTACTATAATGTTGGGGGCATTGGGACTGTAGCAGTGAACAAAACACAAATAATCCTGTCTTAATGGAGCTTACATTCTAATGTTCTTCATTTCCTTATTGTAAAGAAGTTTTTGTTTCATGAAAATCATTTGAGAATTTTTCAGCAACTTTGATTAAACCATAGGCATGTAGTACCACACTCCCTAAATCAGGAGCTGATGTCCATACTCATTAGTCCTAATGTGTCTTTCTTCTTACAATTTCCATAGGTTAATATCATTCTCTACAGAACAGATTATTATCATTATTATTATTAAATGCCCAACAGACATTTTAAGTTAAAGTTCAGACTTACAATATAGAGCTTATTCGACTGATAGATTATACGTATTTTATATACACTGAGTGGCCAGATTATTATGACCACCTGATGTTTGTAGGCAAATTAGCTATAATTTCACGCTGAAGTTGCTAGAGGGCCAGACCATTATAAATGTCTGAATAGCACAACATACCTAAGTATCGTTGCTGATCAAGTTCATCCTATCATGTTGATGGCGTATCCCAATGGAGATGGCTTCTTCCAACAAGACAATGCGCCATGCCACGGTGCTTGTATTGTGCAGGAGTGGTTTCAAGAACATGAGGGAGACTTTACCTTGCTTAGGTGGCCCCCACAATCACCAGATCTCAATCCAATTGAGCATTTGTGGGACGAAGTTAAAAGAGCCATCAGGCAGCTGGTTCCACAACCATCAAATCTCACAGAACTGGACAGTGCTATTCATCAGGCATGGTGTCAGATTTCTCGCATCACCTTTCAACATTTTGTGGAGTCAATGCCAAGAAGAATCACCGCAGTATTGAAGGCAAAAGGTGGCCCAACGAAGTATTGATAGGGTGGTCATAATAATCTTGCCACTCAGTGTATATATATCCCACGTTCAAAGGCTGTTAAATCACGTTGTTTAGCCATATCTTCAGAAAAAAATCACTTCTACTGTTGTGGTAAACAACCTGCTTCCCTATTTATAATGGTCTGGCCCTCTAGCAACTTCAGCGCGAAATTATAGCTAATTTGCCTACAAACATCAGGTGGTCATCATAATCTGGCCACTCAGTGTATATTTCAAATAATCCCTAGTCCTTATACAAAATCCAGCTAGCTTTGGCCTGTTGCCTCCAATCTAATGGCCAATCCTTTCATTCCAACCTATGCCTGCCTGTTGTGACCTCAGCTGAACCACTAGTGCTACACCATTCCAACCAGAAAAATGTTTGCACAGAAACTCTGTGTCTTCTCACGTAGCCAATTTAACCTCAATGCTACCCAGTGTATATAGGGCCTTATATATACTCTCACTTTACCTACCTGCACATTAGACCAGTGGTCGCCAACCTTTTGGACCTCACGGACAACCTGTGGTCCCTTCCAAGCACATTAATACTCATTGCTTCAAACAATTAAATTTCCTTAAATTACAAAATTTTCACATACCCCACAAGAAAATTACTGTGACCCATAATGTAACCATCTAGTATCAAAACTATTTATTTGGCACATACATGTTTTTCTGATATAAAAAAAAACCAGAATATAAACACATTACTTTGTAGGAAAACACATACACAATTTATTGTGAATATCTTTTAGCATAATGTTTATTGGCTACCTAGATAGGTCCTGCATTTTACTAATTTTTCATTACTACCTAAACAGTATAGAGATCAAATTTATACCTAATTTGTATATATAGCCACAATATATGAATGTATATGTCCAAAGGGAGATATACTATATACTATAAACACTATAAAGATCCAATTTATACCTTATTTGTATATACATCCATAATATATGGATATATAGGGTGTCTCCCAAAAATATATACACACACTTTGAATAATTATAAAGGCAGTGTTTATTAAAATATATTTCATTTCAAAGTTGACACTATTTCACCCACACAAGTCATTCACTATTTACTACCATATATAAGGTAAATACTGAATAAATTACTAATTTATTCAGACTTAGTTTTTTAAGCTTAAGTACTATGACTCAAATGTGCTTTTTATTTCAATTCAATGATATCATCGGTTTTATTCTTGAAAGGGTACAGACCATCTAGAAGTAACTTCTGAAAACACAGCTGATGCACTTAACAGCTGTTGAACAAGTACAGTTTTGCAATACTAGCATAGAATATTAATGAAATATAAAGTATTTTCAATTAGACCTTTAAATATTTTTACCTTTGCCAATTACCCTAGTCAAGAAGAAAATTAGCTCTTTCCTCCTGCCACCCAAGATACCAAAAGAAAAGAAGGCTAAAGAGAAGGTGTTTGCAGGTCTCTGCTGTCGTGGAGAAGCAGGCCAAGAAAGTGGTAAATCCCGTTTGAGAAAAGGCCCAAGAATTCTGGCATTGGAGAGGACATACAACCCAAAAGGACCTCACCCATTTTGTCAAATGCCCCCGCTACATTCAGTTGTAGTGGCAAAGGGCCATTCTTTATAAGCGTCTGAAAGTGCCTCCTGCCATTAACCAGTTCGCCCAGGCCTTGGGAGGGCCAAACAGCAACTCAACTGCTAAAGCTGACCCACAAGTACAGACCAGAGACAAAGCAAGAAAAGAGATTGTTGGCCCAGGCTGAGAAAAAAGCTGTCAGAGAAAGGAGATTTCTCCACCAAGGAGCCACCTGTCCTTTGGGCAGGGGTAACACTGTCACCACCCTGGTGAGAACAAGAAGGCACAGCTGGTAGACGATTGCACACGACGTGCATCCCATTGAGCTGATTGTCTACCTGCCTGCCCTGTGCCATAGATGTGGGTTCCCTACTGCATTATCAAGGGGAAGGCCAAGCTAGAACGTCTAGTCCACAGGAAGACCTGCACCACCGTCACCTTCACACAGAAGACAAAGGTGCTCTGGCTAAGCTGGTGGAGGCTATCCAGACCAATTACAACAGATATGATGAGATCCATGCCAATGGGGATGCAACATCCTGGGTCCAAAGTCAGTGGCTCACGTGGCTAAGCTGGAAAAGGCCAAGGCTAAAAAGCTGGCCACCAAGATGGGCTAAGTGTACATTGTTGAGTTTTCTGTACATAAAAGTAATAAAAATTATCCTTCAGCCAGGAAAACAAAAGAAAATTAAGCATCAGATAAACAACAAACAGAAATTAGAGTATGATAAAAAATTTGCCAGGCTGAGCTCAAACAACTGAGAAGAGGTCTGTATAGCTTGTGAAATCAGAGGAATAAGCAGAATCAACTGGTAATTCGAAGTTAAACATTAGTGCACCCTCTCCTACAACAAACATCAGTGACATCAACACAACTGTCAAGTTGAAAAATTCTTGCCAAAAAAAGCAGCATTACTAATCTCTTCCTCTGGATCTCTCTTCCATTCACTTGGCTTATAATGAGCTAAGCTACTTTCATAATAAAGTGTTGATAGCTTTTATAGTATGTTAGGACTTACAAGGCAATATAATTCTTAACAGCCATTTTGTAAGCTTCCCCGCCACAGGAGAACAAAGACCAGGAAGACTTGTTGGACAAGAAATGGCGGACACTAGGAATCAACCACATAAGGAACTAAAACTGCCAAAAGCGCCCAATCATACATCCACAGTCCTGTTGGCCCAACCCCACTGCCTAAACCCATCAACCAAGACCCCAAAACTCACTGACTACAAAAGCTTCCCACCAGTGACTACATATAAGGAAGAGTCTCCATCTCCTAGGACAACGATGAAGAACCTTTTGAGCTCGGCGTGTCAGCATTTTGAAAAACCCTAACTTAACTCTGGTGCTGTGTCACATATAGAAATTTTTTTATATTAACCATAGTATAGTAAAACAAAGACTTATATTTTTTATATTTATTTTATATATTTAAATGCCATTTAACAAAGAAATATCAACCAAAAAAATGAGTTCGCATGTCACCTCTGACACGCGTGTCACCTCTGACATGCATGTCATAGGTTCGCCATCACTGTCCTAGGGGCTGCTATCATTGACCCAATACTCCTTAGCTCAGTGCTGTGTAGCCCTTCCCTTTGGATATCCCTATCCCCTTTTCTTTAAATAAATTCCATTTTTCTTTATTCACCATCTGAGATTCCTATTTAGCCTGCCCACACACCATCAACTTTAACCTTTCGTAGTATATTCAAATGTTTTTTGTTGGACATCACCCAGAAAATTTGGAAAATATAATAAAGCTGGATTATATTTTTAAATTATCCTTATGCCCATCACCCAAAGATAAATATCATTAACATAGTCTACTAGTCTTTTTTTTTTTTTTTCATTGTCACCTGAGGTTACATTTTACCAATTTGAGAGAGGGGAAGGGAGAGAGGGAAAAAAAGAGAGAAACATCAACGTATGAAAGAAACATCGATCAGTTGCCTCCACTGGAAATTGAACCAGAAACAACAGGCAACCTTTCAGTGCACAGATGAGGCGCCAACCAACTGAGCCACACCGGCTAGGGTTACTAGTCTTTTTTTCTTAAATATCTAAACAGTTGTGCTACATTGTAAGTATTATTTTGCATCCTTTCTCAATTGATCAGAAACCTGGCATTTCCCAGCATAATTTCAAATATTATTAATTTCATAACCTATATGAAATATACATTAAGAGTAAAGGTTACCACTTCCTGATCATATCTTATGCAATTTCTAATTCCTTACAACCATTC
Source organism: Myotis brandtii (assembly GCF_000412655.1). Taxonomy (NCBI): domain Eukaryota; kingdom Metazoa; phylum Chordata; class Mammalia; order Chiroptera; family Vespertilionidae; genus Myotis; species Myotis brandtii. The sequence continues at coordinate 546,134 of NW_005354465.1, read as the reverse complement.
TCTGCAAAGAATATAAGACACCATTTTAGCCGAAACCGGTTTGGCTCAGTGGATAGAGCGTCGGCCTGCGGACTCAAGGGTGCCAGGTTCGATTCCGGTCAAGGGCATGTACCTGGGTTGCGGGCACATCCCCAGTGGGAGATGTGCAGGAGGCAGCTGATCGATGTTTCTCTCTCATCGATGTTTCTAACTCTCTATCCCTCTCCCTTCCTCTCTGTAAAAAATCAATAAAATATATTTTTTTAAAAAAAAAAGACACCATTTTAAATTTTTAACAACTAGTTTTTCTTTCCCGACATGATACTAGAGAAACACCACTTTAACTAAATGATAAAACTGATCACCAGTATATAGGACAAACCTATGTTCTGTTCATCATGATATGACACACTAAGAACAGTATTATCTTTACCAAAAATGTGTAACCCCTTTCTAATCATGAGGAAATTTCTCAAACAAACTGAACTTAGGAAACATTCTACAAAATAATTGGCCTATATTTTTCAAATATGCCAATGTCATGAAACAGAAAGTTTCACATTAAAGAAGACCAAGAGAATTAAAACTTAAATACAATGTAAGGACTTAATTAACTTAAGAGGACATTATTGGGACAACCAAGAAAATATAAATATGATCTATAGATTAAGTTGGCTAATGAAGTGATTTCCAGATTTTTAAAATTGTGCTGTTATTAGGCAAAAGATGGTTCTTGTCTGTTTGTTTTTTAAATACTGCATACTCAAGTATTTACAGGTAAAGAAGCACCACATCTGCAACTTATTCTCAAGAGGTTTAGAGGAAAAGGAGCATGCAGTTTCTCCTTTGTAGGAGGGAGAAAAAGATAAATGTTAACATCTGGAGATCTAAAAAGATATTCAGGAATAATGAATACAACTCGAAATTTTTTTCTAACTCTCAAAGTATGATTTTAAAAATCTGAGGTTCATCTCTTACCCTTTGCAACAGCATGGATGGACCTGGAGATTATCATGCTAAGTGAAATAAGCCAGTCAGAGAAAGACAAATATCACATGATCTCATTATAGGTGGAATCTATTAAATAAAATAAACTAATGAAAAAAAAAATAGGTCCAGAGGCATGGATGCATGGTACAGACTGACACATCTCAGAAGAAAGAGGTATGTGGGGGGGTGGGGGTGGGAGATAATAGGAAGAAATCAACCAAAGAACTTATATGAATACTAGAGGCCCAGTTCACAAAATTTGTGCACTGGGGCAGGCGGGGTGTCCCTCAGCCCAGCCTGCACTCTCTCCAATCTGGGACCCCTCGAGGGATGTCCGACTGCCCGTTTAGGCCCGATCCCACTGGGCAGTCGGACATCCCTCTCACAATCCAGGACTGCTGACTCCCAACCACTCACCTGCCTTCCTGCCTGATTGCCCCTAACCACTTCTGCCTGCCAGCCTGATCACTCCCTAACCACTCCCCTGCCAGCCTGATTGACGCCTAACTGCTCCCCTGCTGGCCCAATTGCCCCTAACTGCCCTCCCCTGCCAGCCTGGTCGCCCCTAACTGCCCTCCCCTGCAGGCCTCCCCCCC
>NW_005354465.1:539280-544414 GCF_000412655.1 Myotis brandtii | reverse complement strand
GGCCTGGTTCCCCCCAACTGCCCTCCCCTGCAGGCCTGGTTCCCCCAAACTGCCCTCCCCTGCTGGACTGATCACCCACAACTGCCCTCCCCTGCCGGCCATCTTGTGTCCACATGGGGGTGGCCATCTTTTGTGTTGGAGTGATGGTCGATTTGCATATTACCTTTTTATTAGATAGGTTATGCATAGCCCATGGTCAGAGGCAATAGTGTGGTGAAGGCCTGGGTGGGTTGAGGCCTAGGTGGAGGGGGACAAAGCGGGGGAAATGAGGGACATCTGTAATACTGCCAACAATAAAAAATAAATTAAAAAAAAAAAACTGAGGTTCAAAGAGACTTAAGTGAATCAACTTACTCGTAAAGTGGCAGACCCAGGGCCCAAACTCAGGTTTATTCTGATTCATGAGAGCTCATGAATTTCTCTCTTACAACCGGCTACCTAGATAGGTTACCTCAGAATTCCTCTATGGACATTTAGAACTGGGCAATAAACATCTTACAAAATAAAGCCTCCCGATTAAGGTTTTTCCTTAGGATATTTTCCCAGCATGGGATTAATGGATAAATGTACATGCAGTTTTATTAATATATAATACTATTTTGAGAAATTCTCACAATAGTTTTATTAAAAGAAAAATTAGTAATCTACGGGCCTAGAAATCCTTCCCTCAACTCAGTTGGCAGTTTTTTTTCTAATTAGAGAAAATGAGCCATCCCCAAAAGGGCCCATGGAAAAACTTTTAGGGACAACCATTGGGAAGAAGGGAGTCCTCCCTCCTCCAGTCTGGAGAATCTGATTCTCTGGAAATCAGCCCAAGGACTTTACTTGAGTGGGAAACAGACAGTTTACATTCCCAACACATTTCATTTGACCCTCCTTGAAAAGACCAAGCATTTAATCCTTACTTATTTGATAAACAAATAAAATTTGCTTTAATTTATTGCTTTCATTATTAGCAGGGTTGCACCTATGATTTTTCATAACTTCTATTTCATCTTTGATAAGAGGCTATTCATGCCCTGGCTGCTGTGGTTCAGCTGGTTGGAGTGTCGTCCCATGCACTAAAGGGTCACAGGTTCAATTCCCAGTTAAGGGCACTACCCATGTTGCAGGTTTAATCCCTGGTCAGGATGCATATGAATCGCTTCTCGGCCTTTTGGCTAAGATCAAGTGTAGGATGCATATGAGACAACCAATCAATGTTTCTGTCTCTCTTTCTTCTTCTCTCTTGTTCTCCCTCCCTCCCTCTCTAAAATCAACCGAGTCACCCAGCTAGGGCATACTATCTACTTTTTTAAAATGAGATTTAAAATCCTGAGGTTTCCTACAAAGAAGAACATTAAAGCACATGTGTGCCCTTAATTTCCACAAGACTTTCACAAAAACTTACCTGCACTACTTGTTTCTGTAGTTGTGTTGCCTGTGTTGCTGAAATCTGTGTTTTTTCCCGAGCACCTCGGGAACGGTCACTGCTCACTGAAGTCATCATATACAGTATATACAAAATAACGTGCGTACAAAATAGAAAATCTGCAAGAAAGCAGGCATGGTGAGCAAAACTTGCAATCATAGCAAATGGCAAGGATAAAATACAAGGCAAGGAGTAAACATGAGATAAGTCAAAGATTCTCTCGAATAGAAATTCTCAAGAAAACAACCATTTAGGATTTTAGATTTTCCTGGCAGCTCTTAAGCCAATTTTACTAACGCAATCTAAAGTCTAAGGTTTACAAGTACAGTAATTCTAAACAAAAATCTCAAATACCATGAATTTTATCCAGCAATTATTTTACCACTATACTGCATATAGTTTTATCTGCTCTTCCCATTTGCAGTTGGTATTTGAACACAAAGATAAAAACTGCATCCAGTAAAAATTTTACTTGGCAATAATCCAATGCAAAATGTGATATCCAGAAGCAAGACATACCTAATGCAAAAGCCTCTTATAAACAACAAATCTTGTATAAAACAAGGTGAAAAACTGCCATTCTCAGAAGCATTATTCCAATACATTGAGATTCTGCTTCCCAGCAACTATCAATAGCTTGGCTCAAATAAACTCACAAAAATTCTTAAAAACAACAACAAATCTTCAAAAGAGACAAAACAATTGTGCATCTATTTTTACTTTATTCAACAAATATTTACTGGATACCTACTTAAGTATCAAGCATATAACTAAATATAATATGCCACCAAAACATGATTATAATAATGAAATACCACTTCACACCCATTAGGATGGTTAATCAAAAATAGTTTTGGCGAGGATGCAGAGAAATTAGAAACCTTAAATACTGCTGTTAAGAATGTACAACAGTGTAGTAACTATAGAAAACAACATGGCAGTTACTCAAAAAATTAAAAATAGAATTACCATATGGTCCAGTAATTCCACTTCCAGTAATACAAACAAGACAGAAAAAATTGAAAGCAAGGTCTTTTTTTTTTCATTATTGACAGTATTACAGATATCCCACATTTCCCCATCCTTTTCCCCCCTCCAACCAGCCCCTGCCCCACCCCAGGCCTTCACCACACTATTGTCTGTGTCCATGGGCTATGCACATATGCATTTATGTTCTTTGGTTAATCTCTTCCTGTCCCCTCCACCCCCCTCCCCTCTGAGATCTGTCATTCTGTTCTATGCATCCATGTCTTGGACCTATTTTGTTCATTAGTTTATTTTGTTCTAGATTCCACATATAAGTGAGATGAAAGCAGGGTCTTAAAGAGATTATATGTACAGCCATGTTCATAGCATCATTATTCACAATAGCTAAAAGTGGAAGCCACATGAGTTTCTATGGATAGATGAATGGATAAGCACATGTGGTATATATATTTATATATATAAAATGAATAACTTATTATTCAAACTTAAAGTATGAAAATTCTGACACATGTTACAACATGGATGAAGCTTTAGAACATTATGCTAAGTGAAATAAACCATTCAAAAAAGGACAAATACTATGTGACTACTTATATGAGTTATCTGGAATAATCAAATTCATAAAGTTGAATGGTGGTTACCAGGGGCTGGGAGTAGGGGAAATGGACAATTATTGTTTAATAATTTCATTATTATACATTTTACAATCTTAAAAGCATGCTGCAGCAGCAACAAACACCATAGTTTAATTCCCAACCTAGAATTCTACACTCAGCAAAGATACCAACCAATGTGATGAGAGAAAAAGTTTAGTTCACATATGCAGTATCTCAAACTCGGGAAGCTCCTGGAACAAACCAAACAAAAACAAAAGAGCTAACCAAGCAGCAGCTGCTGGCAATTGACACCATGAATTAGCTATGAAAATCCATTTACAACATACCATTTTTTCTGTCCTCCTCTGGTAAAGAAGGCAAAAAGTTAAATACTCAATTTCTAAGCCTCCTTGTAACTTGGGATAGCCATGGGCCACTTTTCTCAAAAACTATCTAAATACAGCACTCATAGCACCTTTATTCACAGTCCCCCAAAAGTGGAAATAAGAAAAATATCCTTCAAAGAGTGAATAATCTATAGCACAACCATACAACTGAGTATTATTCAGAAATAAAAAGAAGTCAACTAATGCCCCGTCGGAGTGGCTCAGTGGTTGAGCACTGACCTAGAAACCAGGAGGTCACAGTTAGATTCCAGTCAGGGCACATGCCCAGGTTGTGGACTCCATCCCCGGTAGAGAGCATGCAGGGGGCAGCCGACCAATGATTCTCGCTCATCATTAATGTTTTTCTCTCCCTCTCCCTTCCTCTCTGAAATCAACAAAAATATACATATTTTTAAAAATAATGTATACTTGAAAAACATTACCTTAAAAAAGAACAATATAACCTGATAAAATACTCAAACATGCAAAATCAAAATGGCAAGTTCAGGACCATTTTATCTTTTGGCATTGTAATACAGAAGTATAAAGGCAAATAATTCAGGTCGGCCAGTGTTGCTCAGTGCTTGAGTGTCGACCTATGAACCAAAAGGTCACAGTTCGATTCCAGTCAGGGCACATGCCCAGGTTGCGGGCTCTATCCCCAGTAGGGGGCATGGAGAAGGCAGCCGATCATTGATCCTCTCTCATCATTGATGTTTCTATCTCTCTCCCTCGCCATTCCTCTCTGAAGTCAATAAAAACATGTTAAAAAAAAAAAAAAAGCTGGCTAAATTTGCCTAACCTAGAGCCCCAAATTTTAAAAAATAAAAATAAAATAAAAGCAAATTATTCAAATAGGAGATCGCCCCAACAAGCCCTTAGGTTTCTATTAAAGTCCATTTAAAAATATTCCAGCCCTAACCGGTTTGGCTCAATGGATACAGTGTCAGCCTGCAGACTGAAGGGTCCCAGGTTCGATTCCAGTCAAGGGCATGTACCTTGGTTGCAGGCACATCCCCAGTAGGGGGTGTGCATGAGGCAGCTGATTGATGTTTCTCTCTCATCAACGTTTCTAACTCTCTATCCCTCTCCCTTCCTCTCTGTAAAAAATCAATGAAATATATTTTTTTAAAAATATTCCAAAACAGGTCAGAGATTTCTAGGATTATAGGTATTTCCAAATACTTTTTTTAAAAAATAAATCTTTATTGTTCAGATTACAGTTGTTCCTCTTTTTTTCCCCCATAGCTCCCCTCCACCCAGTTCCCACCCCACTGTCCTCATCCATAGGTGTACGATTTTTGTCCAGTCACTTCCCACACCCCTTTCCCCCCGGAGAATTGTCAGTCCACTCCCTTTCCATGCCCCTGGTTCTATTATATTCACCAGTTTACTCTGTTCATCAGATTTTTTTATTCACTTGATTTTTAGATTCACTTGTTGATAGATATGTATTTGTTGTTCATAATTTTTATCTTTACCTTTTTCTTCTTCCTCTTCTTAAAGAATACCTTTCAGCATTTCATATAATACTGGTTTGGTGGTGATGAACTCCTTTAGCTTTTTCTTATCAGTGAAGCTCTTTATCTGACCTTCAATTCTGAATGATAGCTTTGCTGGGTAAAGTAATCTTGGTTGTAGGTTCTTGCTATTCATCACTTTGAATATTTCTTGCCACTCCCTTCTGGCCTGCAAAGTTTCTGTTGAGAAATCAGCTGACAGTCGTATGGGTACTCCCTTATAGGTAACTGACT
>NW_005354465.1:536271-538229 GCF_000412655.1 Myotis brandtii | reverse complement strand
TGCAGATTCCTCTTCTTTGTTTGGGTTTTGGAGGTGCCCAGATGAGGCCCAGTTGTGAAGCAATGCAAGCTGCTGTGGGGCCTTGAGCCTTCTTTTGGATGTTCTGGGTCTTTCTGACCCAGTTGCAGTTTGTTAGGTAATTTTAGATCTCAAAGGGCTAAAGCATTTATATGCAAAAGCCTCTGCTCACAGCTTGAGTGGGGCGGGGTCTCAGGGAATCAACAGGGCAGAGCAAACAGCTATGGCTGATCCTCAGTCCTACCATAAGAGGTCCCAGGTCTCAGTGTCCTGGTAATCGCTGCAAGCACCTCTGAGAGAAAGCCGCCTTCGAGTTCCGCCCGCTGCCAGACAGTCCAGTTTCTCCCCGTATGAGTCTGGGTCCCCAGAGACTCGCCCAGAACTGGAGTCAGGGCCGTCGGGAGCTTGTGCCTCCCTCCCGATAGCAAAAGACACAGGCGTCCTCCATTACCAGCCCCTTTCCACGCGCACTCGAGCCTCCGTACCTCTGCACTTTACTTCCGCAGCTCCTCTGAGTCTCAGTGTGCTTTTCTCTTTCCTTCTAGTTGTAGAATTTCCACTCAGCCAGACTTCCTGTGGTTCTGGATGATGTCTGTTTTGTCTTTTAGTTGTATTTTTGAAGTGGTTGTGCGAAGCAGCAATTTCAGGTGTTTACCTATGCCGCCATCTTGGTTTCTCTCTCCAAATACTTTTTATATATTAACTTTCCTTTAAATTATATAGCACTTAGATGGAATTCATATTTTAGATTATTTACTCTCTACTTTTTCTATATTTAACTTGTGTTCCTAACCTTAATAATAATAAGTTAAGACCCGAGTTCATTTTATTTTTTGTTCTCTTCACTACTCAGTAGCTGCTAATATAAGAGATATTTGGTAAGTGTGTTTAAATGACATGCTCTGGAAGCTGGTAACTTTTAGAAATTAACAATGACACCTCCCCACCACCAAAAAAAGAAATGCAACTGGCAGGGGAGTGGGGGACAATATAAAGAAAAAAGCAAAAGAAGAAAAAAAGGAAGAAACATAAGGGGGGAAAAAGCACAAAACAAAAAGAATGATCTAAGAAAGACCAAATCATAGCAGAGCCAATAATTTCAAAGAACAATAAATGGAATTCTGTTTTCCAGAACAATCAGTTATGGAGACCTCAAAGCTAGCATTCACATGTGAAACAGTATTTCCCTATTTACAAATCATAATACATTCCAGGTTAATGAAATGATATACTAGAATTTTTAGATAAGCTTTTTGACCTGAGGATCTTAAATTAAAATAAAGGAGCCTAACCATAATTCAGCATTTCAATTTCAACATCACAAGAAAAACTATGTCCCTGAAACCTATTTTAGCTAGAAAAGGTTTGCCAAGTTTTTTCTGCATTAGCTGTCTTAATATTACTTACCTGTCTTTCAATAGGTCCTCTATTAAATGGAATGCTAGATAAAGGCAACAGGTATATTATTGCACTGCCTTTTATATACAAAATAATAGCAAATAACCAATTAACCAGAATTATCTCACATGCCCAACATGGTTTAAAATTTTTTACTATATTTGAATCTGTTTTGGGTTTAACAATTTTGAGATTTTGTTGTTTTGAGTTCTTTATTTTGGTTGTATTAAATGGAAGTAAGTTCATTGTTTTGCCATTATTTTTAGAACTTTCTCTGAGTTTAGTGCTCTCAATTATGAATAAACATACATAAATGAATATATTTTTTAAACTGTGAAGCATCATACAAATGTAAAAACACAGTATTTCTGAAGTAAAGAAATTACTTTATTATTTCTAAACTCACCTTGAACACTAATGCTCTATAATTCTATTCCAAGTATTTAAAGTTAAAAATCCACTAAAAATCTGCCTGGGTAAGTGGTATTCCTAGGATAAAACCTTTTATTTTATTTTATTTTATTTTTTAAAATATATTTTAT
>NW_005354465.1:533230-536253 GCF_000412655.1 Myotis brandtii | reverse complement strand
GATCAGCTGCCTCCTGCACACCCCCTACTGGGGATGTGCCCGCAACCAAGGTACATGCCCTTGACTGGGATCGAACCTGGGACGCTTCAGTCCACAGGCTGACGCTCTATCCACTGAGCCAAACCAGCTAGGGCAGGATAAAACCTTTTAAAAAATCATTTTTAGCCCTGACCAGTTTGGCTCAGTGAGAGCATCGGCCTGCAGACTCAAGGGTCCCAGGTTCGATTCCAGTCAAGGGCATGTACCTTGGTTGTGGGCACATCCCCAGTAGAGGGTGTGCAGGAGGCAGCTGATCGATGTTTCTCTCTCATCGATGTTTCTAACTTTCTATCCCTCTCCCTTCCTCTCTGTAAAAAATCAATAAAATATATTTTAAAAAATCATTTTTAGCCACGCAGTCTGGCTCAGTGGTTGAGCATGGACCTATGAATCAGGGGGTCACGGTTCAATTCCCAGTCAGGGCACATGCCCGGGTTGTGGGCTCAATCCCCAGTAGGAGGTGTGCAGGAGGCAGCCGATCAATGATTCTCTCTCATCACTTATATTTCTATCTCTCTCCCTTTCCCTTCTTCTCTGAAATCAATAAAAACATACATATAAAGAACTTTTAAAATCATTGTTAGTTTATAGTCACGTAACCCATAACAATGTTTTGGTCAACAATGGACTACATGTAGAACCATGGGCCCCCACTGGGGCGGGCCGGCCGGACCCCACTTGTGCACAAATCTGTGCACCGGGCCTCTAGTAAGATGGTAATGGAATTGAAAAATTTCTATCACCTAGTGCAGTGATGGCGAACCTATGACACGCGTTGTCAGAGGTGACATGCGAACTCATTTTTTTGGTTGATTTTTCTTTGTTAAATGGCATTTAAATATATAAAATAAATGTCAAAAATACAAGTCTTTGTTTTACTATGGTTGCAAATATCAAAAAATTTCTATATGTGACACGGCACCAGAGTTAAGTTAGGGTTTTTCAAAATGCTGACACGCCGAGTTCAAAAGGTTCGCCATCACTGACCTAGTGACATCAAAGCTGTCGTGACATCACAGTGCAACATATTTGTGGTGGTGCACTCTTTCTACTTATTAAAAAAAGTTTGCTAAGAAAATAAAGTCAGACAGAGAAAGACAAGTACTATGTGATTTCATTTATATGTGGGTTCTTAAAAAAGAAAATAAACGAACAAACAAAACAGACTTATCGATACAGAGAAAAAACTGATGGCTGCCAGAGGAAAGAGAGACTAGAAGGTTGGATGAAAAGGGGGGAAGAATTAAAAAATACAAGTTGGTAGTTACAAAAGAGACACAGGAATATAAAGTACAGCACAGGGAATATAGTCAATAATATTGTAATAACTATGTATGGTCCCAGGTGGGTACCAATGTGGGAGAATCACATCGTAAATTATATAAATGTACCATTGCACTGTACACCTGAAATTATACAACATAATATTTAATTATATTATTCAATTAATTATTTAATTCAATATGTCAACTATAATTGAAAAATTTTCAAGTTTGCTATCAAACACTAGCAGCAGCATCATGCATCTCATGTCTCTTGTTTGCATCATCCTCTCTTGTGCTTGGTTTAATCTCATGTTGCTTCATAAATTTAGTGTAGCCTACAGTACAGTATTTATAAAGTCTACAGTAGTGCACAGTAATGTCCTAAACCTTCACATTCACTCACCACTCACTCACTGACTCACCAAGAGCAACTTCCAGTCCTGCAAGCTTCATGAATGGTAAGTGCCCTATACAGCTGTAACATTTTTTAAATCTTCTATTCAATACTTTTACTGTACCTCTGATGTGTTTAGATACACAAATACTTAACAATGTGTTACAACTGCCTATAGTAGTCAATACAGTAACATGTTGTACAGGCTTGCAGCCTAGGCTATACTATCTAGGTTTGTGTAAGTGCATTCTATGATGTTAGCTCAATGATGAAATTGCCTAAAACATTTCTCAGATGGCACATGACTGTACTTACAGATTTCCAAACAGTTCTCTTTTTTAAATTGAATTCTAGGACCCTTTTCTCATTTATCTTTTAAATTGTTTATTACTTGGTGCCCATTTATGAAAATTAACTAAACACATTAAATGTAACAAAATGAGAATTTCTTCTTACAGGAGTGCCATCTGGTGATGAAAATCTGCATGTACAGAAATAAACTTAAGCTAAGTTGAATGGATGCCAAGATTTCATGTTTTTTTAAAATTTAACTTACTGGGGTGACATTGGTTAATAAAATTATATACTTCAAGTATACGATTCTATGATACATCATCTGTATATTGCATTGTGTGCCCAACCCCAAAGTAAAATAAGAGTTTTCTGATTTACAAAAAACTTTTAGCCTGAGTAGCCTTGCTATTCCAACCAAATATTTTTATATAATGTGCCAGAATCCTCACTTGGCAATGAGAAAAACCATAAGCTCTTTTTTGTTTCAAACTACTAAAATTTTGCTAATTCGCTGCCTCAATATAAATATTAAGAATTTATATTTCCATTCTAATCATCAATCCACATTTGATAATGAATAGGTCATTAGACTGTAAGTAATGGCCCCTGTTCCATGGCTGAACCAGGATAATTGCCTTGTGAAACATGAAAAGTACATTGCATACTTTAAATGTAATTATTATTTTGGGGGAATAATCATTTTTCTCTTTTAATTAAGGTTTATTGTTCTGGGCTATACATTCATAAATTGTTACTACAAAAGGCCATTGGCATGAATATTGAGAGTGCAAGTCTTAAAAAAATAAAAAACAAACCTTAAATAATGATGACCCCAGAATATGCTTCTAAAGAATGCTTGCTAAACAAATTTAGGCCAGCTTATTTTCTGTCAACATGGTTCTCCACACTAACACTGAAATGTCAGAATAGCTTAATTCCTGTTCATAAAAAAGTCTTAATGCTTAAGATATTTAGCAAAAAACTTCCAGAGATAAAACAGCGAGTTTACAGTGCAAGCACGGGGCAGGGGT
>NW_005354465.1:531689-533197 GCF_000412655.1 Myotis brandtii | reverse complement strand
CTTCAAATTTTCATATATTAATCCTATTTTATTTTTTTCAATATACTTTTATTGATTTTTTCAGAGAGGAAGGGAGAGTGAGATAGAAATACCGATGAATCATTGATTGGCTGCCTCCTGACAACCCCCTATTGGGAATTGAGCCCACAACCTGGACATGTGCCCTTGACTGGAATTGAACCTGGGACCCTTTAGTCCGCAGGTTAACACTCTATCCCCTGAGCCAAACTGGCTAGGGCCATATATTAATTTTATATAAAGCTTCTAGAGATAGTGAATTCATAAATTAAGGTAAGAGCATACAGTTACCAAAATTATCAACACCTTCAAAAACTGTTGCCACCAATGAACTGTGAAAATGAATATGGAAACTAGACTATAAAAATCAATACCTTTAACTAACATCCTGTCATATGGGAAAACTCTATGACTTCTTTTCTGGAAAAAGAATTATATATAGTAAAAAGTAAGGCTTCTACAATAAGCACCCAGTTGCCAAACCATAGGAATTCAGTTTCCACTTGTTTTCCATCACTCTCCATTCCCAAGAGTTCTACTACCCTGGAACAGGTTCCAGCAGAATTCTTAGAATAGAAATAGACAAGAGCAAGAGATTCTAAAAATAATTCAGTAGAATCTCAAACATACATATCACAGGTTCTGGAGCTAAAGAAAGCACCAGGTTATTTCAACCTACCCAAACAAATTTTAAAACCCATATTCATCTCACCTCATTCAAATTAAATTAAAAAGATGTGACAGATTTTAACACAGGTAATAACTGCTACTATACACATCTTTAACCTCTTTTTTTTACTTTTCATACGTTTATTTGAGGCAAACTGACAAAATGCCAGGGGAGCAAGATTTCAAATGCTCTCATCTTTAACTTCTTTAAAAACAAAATCAGCAAAAAACTATATAAAGCTTCCTAGGTTACTTAAAGTGTAATAATGGCCTAAATTAGTTGCAATAAAACAGCTGAGTTTTCAAGTGATTCTAGAGTTTAGAATGAACTGAAAATGGTTGTTTTAACATCCACCTATACTTCTATTAATTCATAGTTGACTCTAACTTTAAATAAAACTTTTTTCTAAAAACCATGTAAGATCATACACCTCCCCCCAAAAACACATAAGGGCACATTTGATCATTCTGAAAAGCTACAGAACATTTCTTGATAACATGCTGAGGAACTGTGAAGATTTTGGTGAAAGCACCATAGAACTTTATTTAAGAGTGTCACATGTCACGAAGTGTCAGCATTGGAAGGTACCTCTACAACCAGAAGGTTCACACAATGGAGCCGAGTATCTCATCTACTGCAGCAAATAAATTTATACTCCAGAAAAAGCAAAATGAATGTCTTTTTTCAAACAGGGTATCATCAATCCAGATTATATGAAACTAGAGGCCCAGTGCACAAATTCATGCACCAGTGGGGTCCCTCGGCCTGGTCTACAGGATCGGGCCGAAACCGGCTCTCCGACATCCCCCGAGGGGTCCCA
>NW_005354465.1:522819-531577 GCF_000412655.1 Myotis brandtii | reverse complement strand
GAGCGGTTGAGCGGCCTTAGCATATCATTAGCATATTACGTTTTGATTGGTTAAATGAACAACCAGATGACCGGACACTTAGCATATTAGGCTTTTATTATATAGGATAGTTTTTCAGCTATAGGCTCAATCACTAAAAGCAGAATATATAATTTATGTTCAAGAATCAAGTCTCCACCAAGAATGATCAGAGAGAGGCCCTGGCCAGGTAGCACAACTGGTGTCCAGGTATGCCAAGGTTGTGGGTTCAATCCCTGGTCAGGGCACATAAACAAATGAATGTATAAACAAGTGGAACAACAAATAGACATCTGGCCCTAACCAGTTTGGCTCAGCGGATAGAGCGTCGGCCTGCGGACTCAAGGGTCCCAGGTTCGATTCTGGTCAAGGGCATGTACCTTGGTTGCGGGCGCGTCCCCAGTGGGGAGTGTGCAGGAGGCAGCTGAATCGATGTTTCTAACTCTCCGCCCCCCTCCCTTCCTCTCTGTAAAAAATCAATAAAATGTATTTTTTTTAAAATCGACATCTGTCTGTCTGTCTCTCTCAAACCAATTTTAAAAAAGAATGCTCAGAGATGCTGTTCACCCAGTACTAAAGCCAATGGTGCTGGTACTATCTGGCAAGAACAAGTAGGTGGTCCTTCATCTATAAGAAGGACTTATTCACTCATTCCCAAAAGCCTAAATCCAGTTCAGTAATAGTAACAGCAAACACATACTGTTTACTATGTGCCAGGTACCAATAAAGTGCTTTATTAGTATGTATAGTATTAAGTCATTAACCTTCCCAACAATACTCTGAAGTACATACTAATATTATTACCATTTTACAAACAGAAAACTAAGACATACAGAGATTCACAGCTATTAGTTGGTAAAGCCAAAACTTACACCCAGCCATCTGGCTCCACACACTGTGCTCATAACCCACTATGCCAGGCTACAAGGCTAATTGTTCAATTACAGATATATAATAAGACTCCAATTCAGCTTCCTCTTCTTTAAGACCACCTAATTGCTGTTAGCATCACTGCATAGTTCATATCTGATGTGAAAGATCTGTCTCTGAGTCAGAATCTCACCTAGCATCCCAGCCTTTCAGATACCCATAGGTGCTCCCTTTGGCTCTATATTGTCATGTTTTTGTTACCAGTTGTTTTATTATTTTTATTTAACTTCCAATCTGTGTTCTTGCTTTTCTAAGAAAATACCCATAGCCCCAGCCTGTGTGGCTCAGTGGCTGAGCATCGACCTATGAACCAGGAGGTCACAGTTTGATTCCTGATCAGGCACATGGATGGGTGCGAGCTCAATCCCCAGTAGGGGGAGTGCAGGAGACAGCTGAACAATGATTCTCATCATTGATGTTTCTATCCCTCTTTTCCTCTCCTTTCCTCTCTGAAGTCAATAAAAAAATACATATTTTTTTAAATACCCGTAAGTTGTACACCTGAAACTAATAATACTGTATATCAACTGTAACTGAAAAATATTTTTCTAAGAAAAGATAACAAAAAATACTCATTATTCTCATCCTTTTTCTGCAGAGGAAATTCACTTATTCATTCCGGCAGAGAACAGGATTAGTTTAGATTAAGAACCTCAAGTGATTCTGGAGGCCCAAAGCAGCCAGCAAGAGGAAGTCTATCTCCCCAACCTGGAGAGAGTTAGGCAGCTAGAGCGTCAAGGAACTTTATCTAGTGTGAGATCCAATTCCATGCAGCTCAACTGCTTGTGCCCTGCATGCCAGGAGCTGACCAAGCTGATACTTTTATTCTCCACAGCTGCTGAGAGAAGTGTCAGGACTCAAGCAGCTGGTGGACAAGGTTGAATTCCCCTATGCCCAGGATTGGCTGACAAGGAAACCACAATGTCATCTGCTATTCTGTGTATATAATCTGCCCATGAAAAAGATGAGTGCTGGTGAACTCCTAAACATTACAAATATCAAAAATTATTTGGTATATCCACATTTCTTTCAAGTTAACTAAAGTCAGGAAGGAAATTTAATTGCCTATGGTGGCTTCCAGACATCTGTCTGCTCCAACTCTGCTAATTTCTTGGCTCTAAACCCAGTCTTTATCCAAAAACCCTAGCTCAGAAGCTACCTTATGATTCTTTGACTTTTTATCCCTTGAAAAGTCTCTCATTATTCATGACCAGTCTTACCCCTTCTTCTAAAGTACTTTCTCTCTATCAAAAAAATAAAATAGCCCTAACCGGTTTGGCTCAGTGGATAGAGCGTCAGCCTGTGGACTAAAGGGTCCCGGGTTCGATTCTGGCCAAGGGCACATGCCCGGGTTGCAGGCTCGATCCCCTCCCATAGCGGATGTGCAGGAGGCAGCCAATCAATGATTCTCTCTCATCATTGATGTTTCTATCTCTCTATCTCTCTCCCTTCCTCTCTGAAATCAATAAAAATAAATTAATTAATTAAATAAAAAGGGGGGCCTAAGCTAGATAGCATTTCACAAGACCTATCAAGTTATAAGAATACTGTACTTTATTTAGCTTACATTAATAAAAGTACCCACCAAATAATACCAAGATGACACCTTTATTAGAGGGTTACTACTTCATAGACAAGGACTAGGAAAGGGTCTGTTTTTAAAGAAATGTTTTAATTAAAAACTGACTAGCCAAATTAAAAAATAATTTCTATAAATTACCCACTTACAATATAACATTGACTTCTCATAAATCCAGTAATAATTCTTGTTAAACAAAGTCTCTGTTTTCTCTCTACTTCTATCAAATTCTGTTTACCTTCCTATGTATTATTCTCTAGTCTTGCTCCCCCAGAATTTGTACCCACCCATATATACAGTGGTACAACTATAGTCTGCTTTTTGCTTTAACTCTCCCTTTCTGAAAACTTCCAAGTTCCTCACAGGCTCTGGCAACAAGGAATTACAGGCTTACCTTGGAGATATTGTGGTTTCAGCTTCACACTACCATAATAAAGTGAGTAGTCATCTTTTTCTTTTTCTAGTGGAGGGTTTGCCTTCCCTTTGTAAAAAACACAATACCTGTGAAGCTCAATAAAACAAGGTATGCCTGCACTGAATAATTATGCTATTATCTCCTACCATGTTCTGATCATTGGTGGCACAGTGGGCCCAAGGAACCAATAAAATAGTAAAAACAAGTTAGAAGCCCAGAAAAACCACTACTTCCTGAAACATGAGAGTCTCAACCCTGGTTGTCAGCATATGCAATAGCTAATTATACCACTGTATCCATGTCCAAATATAAATGAAACCAGGTCCTATTAAAATCAGAATAGGACCCAGACACCAATAGTTTTTTGTGTTTTTTTTGTTAGTCCTCACCAGAGGATATTTTTTCCATTGATTTTTCTAGAGAAAGTGAAGGTGAGGGGGAGAGACAGAGAGAAACATTGATGTGAGAGATACACATTGGTTGGTTGCCTCCCACATAAGCCCCAACGGGGGGGCTGGGGATCAAGCCAGCAAACGAGGTACGTGCTCTTGACCAGGAAGTGAACTAAGACCCTTCAGTCTGAGGGCCTACACTCTAACCACTGCGCAAAACCAGCGAGGGCACCACCAATAGTTTTTAAAGTTCTCCAACCAGCCCTGGCCAATGTGGCTCAGTTGGTTGAGCATCATCCCATGAACCAAGAGGTCACTGATTCAAATCCTGGTCAGGGCACATGCCCCAGTTGCAGGCTGGATCCCCAGAGTGGGACATGCAGCAGGCAGTCAATCAATGTTTCTATCTCATTGATGTTTCTCTCTCTGTGTCATATCAATAAAAACACAAATTAAAAAAAAAAGTTCTCCAAGCAGTTCCTAAAAAGTTAAACATAGAGTTACTATATAACCAAACAATTCCACTCCTAGGTACATATCCAAGAGAAATAAAAACATGTTCACCCACAAAAGTGCAGATGAATGTTCATAGCAACATTACTCATAATAGCCAACAGAAAAAACCACCCAAGCATCATAGTGGCTGCTAGGGGCTACTAGGAGGAGAGAATGGACAGTGATTGATAATGGACATGGGTTGTTTTGTGTATGTGTTTTTTTTAGAGAAAACTCATGGACATGGACAACAGTGTGGTGATTGCAGGCGGGGTGGGGGGAGGATGGAGGTGGAGGAGGGCACAGAGGGGATAAATGAAGATGGAAAAAAATAAAATAAAGAAAATATTCTAGAGATAGTGATGCTTGCACAACTTTTGAATATACTAAAACTCACTGAATTGAATACTTTTAAAGGATAAATTTTATGGTATATGAATTATATCTCAAATGTTTTAAGACAGTCTTTATTTCTAATGTGCAGTTGGAATATCAAACCACTGTTCTGGAACAGTAGTCTCAAAGTGTGGTGTCTTGACCAGTAAAAGCAATATCATCTGAGAACTGGTCACAAATGAAAATTCTCAAGGTCACACCAGACTTACTGAATCAGAACTTCTGTTTAAACAATGCGTGGCCGAAACCGGTCTGGCTCAGTGGATAGAGCGTCAGCCTGCGGACTGAAAGGTCCCGGGTTCGATTCCGGTCAAGGGCATGTACCTGGGTTGCGGGCACATCCCCAGTAGGAGATGTGCAGGAGGCAGCTGATCAATGTTTCTCTCTCATCGATCTTTCTAACTCTCTCTCTCCCTTCCTCTCTGTAAAAAATGAACAAAGTACATTTAAAAAAAATAAAAATAAATAAAAAATAAAAAAATAAACAATGCATGATTCGCAATAAGGTTTGAAAATCACTGTCCTCAAAGAACCTTAGATGAAAATTTTGATCCTGTATAGTTCAAACTGAAAGATGAGAAAGTTGCAAAAAGCATTTCACCTTCATTATTTTACCCATGTAATAAGTCATTATACAAAATTCAAAAAAAAACCTGAGAAGTGAAAGAAAATAAAACCACTACCTATATAGTTGCACCGTCCCCCAAAATACACTGTTAACAGTTTAGTAAATATTCTTCCAGTGTTTTCTATTTCTTTTGCATCAGTGTGATCCACTAGAAATGGCTGTACCATGCTCTATGACCGAACATTAAAATATAAACTATTATGTAAAAGCAAGATGGCATTATAGCACCTCAATTATCAAGTTCAGCTGAGGAATCAAACATTATGGGAATATAAAAGAAAACTCTTTGGGGCCAACATGTTTTTTGTTCCAACCCTTACTGATATAAATGCTTTCTAAAATGCAATACATACTTCTCTTCTGTGGCAAATACAGTTATGATAAAACTGATTTAACTTTTTCTGATTCTACATCAGTTATTGTAACCATTGGTGGATTTGGGAAATTAGTCTGAATCATACTAATTCCAAGATGCACCTAGGAACTTGCATTCCTACATAAATTATCACATCACTGTTTTCTTTCTTGTCCATGGTCTCTTTCTCAAAAGTGGCAGCATTTACTATCTGCATGACTTCTGGGCAGCATAGTATGGCTACTTTCCAAAACAAATTTCTGAACTCAAGAACAATGCAGTCCTTCAAATTCTTTACTTGTCGTTTATTTTAAATATCATCTGCATTGTGCTTAATCACTGTCTTTTTTGAGAGAAGAGCGTTCCATCCCAAGCCTTCCACAGAGTAAGCCCTCAAACATTTTTTTTATTTTCAGCAGGTGGCAGAATGACTTCTATGTTAGCTTGAGTGACTGAAATAACCTTATCCACCCACAATCATCCACCAATATTAGCATGCACTTTATCAGGCACCAAAGAAAAAGCAAGGAGAGAAATGAAAGTAAAGAAGAAAGCTTATGCCCTACCCGGTTTGGCTCAGTGGACAGAGCATCAGCCTGTGGACTGAAGGGTCCAGATTTGATTCTGGTCAAGGGCAAGCACCTCGATTGCAGGCTCCTCCCCAGCCCAGCCCTGGTCGGGGCATATGCAGGAGGCAACCAATCGATGTGTTTCTCTCACATCAATATTTCTCTCTGTCTTTCCCTTTCTCTTCCACTCTCTCTAAAAACCAATGGAAAAATATCCTCAGGGGAGGATTAAAAAAAAAAAAAGACTTACTTCATGGATATTAATAAAAAGTGGTAATAAATTGCCAACAAAATGTCCCTATCTCAAATTCCCCTATCCTATTCCTAAATCCTAGTTTAATGTGTCTCTTTCCCAACCAAGTTCACTTACATTAGTCCCCTACTTAGCCTCTTTTGAGGGAATCAAGTAAAGTCTGAGTCATCAGAACAGCATAAATTTAATGCCAACATTAGTCTTGGTCTGTGATAAAGACTGAGACATATTTTTATAAACTTTTGTCTTCCCACCCTCACTCCCATTCGCTGCCCCCCGCCTTCCAGCTCTGCATCCATTAGAGCAAAATTAATTTCTCACTAGTTGCTCTGTCCCAAGGCCTTCATAGAAAAGGGGATAAAGCAGGGAGAATTCAACATTCTTCCTTTTGCTTCTTTACTCTTCCTAAGATCCAGTCAAAAAGGGGAAGGAAGGTGTCAAACTATAGGCAAATGCCTCACCATTCATGGCATCACAAGTTCAATAGGCCAAATATTTCTTTTATTCAAGTCATATTGATCACAACCAGTCACAATCAGAGATTCTTGATACTAGGCCAAAAAACATTATCCAAATCATAATGTCAGTTTAACTCAGTAGGGAGTGTGCAGGAGGCAGCCCATCAATGATCCTCTCTCATCATTGATATTTCTCTCTCTCTCTCTCTCCCTTCCTCTCTGAAATCAATAAAAAAATATTTTTTTTTTAAAAAAAGGAAAGAAAACCAAGATCAAGAATATACCTACTTCCTCCTCCATTTCCTCACTAAATATCCGCTTAACTTTCAGTCTGGTTTCCATCACCCTATCACTCCAACTGTAGGAAAAAAATGGTATTTCCCCAAGTCACCACTGACCTCCTCCTAATTTGGGAGAATGGCTAATCTCCTACATCCGTCTTCTGTCCTCATTCTTTCATCTGTCTCTGGCATTCAACACACTTTCTTCACTTGGCTTTTCAGACTCTACACCATCCTGGTTTTCTGGGCTCAGATCCGCAGCAGCAGCACATCCTTCTACTCCTGAAACATAAAACTGTTAACTTCTTGACCACGTTTCTTCCTTCCTACAGAAATGTTACTATTGGTATCATCCAACTTCAAAGGAAAAGCTAAAAACCTTGTCTTTCTCCAGAAACTCAGCCCACATCTGCCTACTAGATACCTACACCAATAATGAAATTCATCCAAAATCACCTCATTTGAAAACCTCCAAAATTTTCCAAGTGACCAATATATTCAAGTGTTTCAGAGCTCAAAACCTTTAAGCCATTCTTTCAATGTTACCATTTCCTCCCACATACATTTAAGTCATAAAGGATTTAAGGCATTAGATCTGTCTTCCTTTACATTCTCCCTGCCATCAATTTAGTATAGGTATCTGAATTAAGGGTCATTGTACCAAAGCCACCTCCTCCTCGTCTTTTAGAAGTTTGGTAACTCTTGTCCAGTACTAGTTTTGATATGTGACTACGTCACATATATAACCCAGCAGTTACAAGGTATCTTTATTAACTACTGTATCAATAATTGCCTTTTCTCTGGTTCACTGAAACTTCATGCCCTTATTTACCTGTCTGAACTATGTAAACTGTGAAAATGATGCCAAAGTGGGACTGTTATTCTTCTAGAATACTGCTAAAATCCATCAACAAATCATAAATGCCTTGATAAGATATAGCTCTTTTTAAATATATATATTTTTTTAATTGATTTCAGAGAGGAAGGGAGAGAGAGGGAGAGATAGAAACATCAATGATGAGAATCATTGATTGGCTGCCTCCTGCACGCCCCCTACTGGGGATCGAGCCTGCAACCCGGGCATGACCGGGCACTGAACCCAGGACTCTTCACCGGCTACGGCAAAATACAGCTCTTTCTTTCTGATCCCTACACTTTGGTTCAATTTGGCCCTGCCTTACTCCCAAATTGCACCTGCTCTTTTGCCTCCACCTTTCACCATCATGTTTTCTCAACAGCATACCGTACATACCCCCCATTACTCATTTTCTGTCCCTCAATGTAAAGAGCAATTACTTGATGTCCATAGTAACTGTAGCATTTTAGGGACACATAAGAATACACTAAATACTTAACAGCAGCTTGAGTTCTTAAGTGTAATTTTATAGCTTTCCGTCTTGCTTCTCTACCATTGTCACTTCTTAGTGTTGTATGCCTGACCCCCTCATAGGATGCACCTAAATTGGCAGAGGGCTTAGAGACCAACTCACCATACTGATTAGAACAGCTAAGAAAATCAGAATGAAAAACTAAAACAAAGGTAGGTTTGTTTTTTTAACTGCAAAAATCAAGTCTAACCAAACCTCTGACTAAACCCCAATATATAGATAAAAGTGGCCTCAATTATAGAAATGGGCCTAGTGCAACCTAGCACAGAAAGAAATTCAAGGGCCCCATATGCATATCATCCCACTTTCCCACCCAGTGCAAAATCCCAGCCTTATGTACCACAAATGTGGACACTGTTTGACTTACCAGCTAGCACTTGACTGTATTCCCAGATAGCAGTATTTCAGATAGTTAAGGTATTGTGATTAAGAGAACAGGTTTGGAAATCACACAGACCTGAGTTCCCTAAATTACTAGATTAAATAACCCTGATCAAGTACTTCACTCTTTCTCAAGAGTGTGTGGAGCTCTAAACAAGATACATCAAGTGCTTAGCCCAGATCCTAACAGCTACCATAAATGGTAGGAACTAAGATTAAC
>NW_005354465.1:479438-522713 GCF_000412655.1 Myotis brandtii | reverse complement strand
AAGGAGACATATGTAATACTCTTTTTAATACTTTAAGCAATAAAACAAAATTTAAAAAAAAAGATTAACATACTCTGACCACTTTTTTCTAATGCTGTTTATTATAAAATATTACCTATTTATTTCAATCAATTTAAATAACTTTACTGAGGTATAGTGAATACCACAAAGTTCACCTTTTTAAGTATACAGTTCAATGATTTTTAGCACTTACCAATTTGTACACCCACTGGCCAACTATCACTCCAATAAAACCTTTTGTAACACTGGTCGTTTCTTTGTCCCACAGATGGCTAGTCTATCAGAGTATATAAACTAGTTTATCATGTGCTAGCTATATCCCATTAAAGCTGGGATCTTTTGGTGAAATGAGATAAGCATTACAACAATTAAATAGCTCAAATTATCTCTAAAAAAAAATGCAACCTCTTCTGTGATAATAAAATAGTAAATGGCCTATATTAACTAACAAGGCTGGTATGGCTCAGTGATTGTGTCCACCTATGGGCCAAGGTCTCAATTCAGTTCCCCAAGGTTCTGGTAGGGTACAGGTTGAGCTATGCGGGAGGGGGGGGGACACACAACTATCAGTGATTATCTTTCACCACTGATATTTCTATATTTCTATCTATCTCTATCTCTCCCCCCTTCCCTTCTTCTCTGAAATCAATAAAAATATATTTTATTTTTTAAAAAAAAGTTTTTTATTCCTTATCTACACCTAGATTTTTTTCTGAAAATACACAGGTATTCTTTTTCCCCCACCATTACCTCAGCACTCCCAATCATAAGGAATTTAAAAGGTAATAAAGAATCGCCCGCCCTAGCCGGTTTTCAGTGGATAATAGAGCGTCGGCCTGCAGACTGAAGGGTCCTGGGTCTGATTCCGGCCAAGGGCACATGCCCGGGGTTGTGGGCTCGATCCCCAGTCGGGGGCTTGCAGGAGGCAGCCGATCAATGATTCTCTCTCATCACTGATGTTTCTCTCTCTCTCTCCCTCTCCCTTCCTCTCAGAAATAAATAAAAATATCTTTTAAAAAAATAAAAATAAAATAAAAGGTAATAAAGAAGCTGAATTTTCAAAAGGCCATTTGGTCTCCAGTAATTCAAATAAGTATTTCACTAAGTAATCAATATTATACCAGAAAATTTCTAATAAAAATAAAATGAGAACTTGATTGGAGGAAAAGAATTGAGACATTCAATAAGTTCCTATAGCCCTAGCCAATCTGGTTCAATGGATAGAGCATTGGCCCATGGACTGAAGGATCCCAGGTTCAATTCTGGTCAAGGGTGTGTGCCTCGGTTGCAGGCTCTCACATCGATGTTTCTCTCTTTGTCTCTCCCCATCCCTTCCACTCTGTCTAAAAATCAATGGAAAAAAATATCCTTGGGTGAGGATTAACAACAACAACAAAAAAAACCAGGCATATTCGAAGTATGTTGTGTAATTTAAATCCTTACCCTAGGATATTTTATTCCATTGATTTTTTTCATTATTGATTACATTATTCATCTGTATTTGTAACATCTAACAGGTGCTAACAAGTTTCAACAATGAATCTTTGTTCAAGTAAACACCTGTACAGCATATATTAACAAAAAAGAAAAAAAACTATCACTCAGACCTAATCTGAATTAACCTACATTCTAAGCATTTTATAAAAATAAAATGCCATGAAACTATGCTATTTAAAGTTTTTTTAAAAATATATTTTTATTGATTTCAGAGAGGCAGGAAGAGGGAGACTGAAATATCAATGATGAGAGAGAATCATCGATCGGCCGCCTCCTGCAAGCCCACCACCGGGGATTGAGCCCACAACCCAGGCATGCGCCCAGACTGGAATAAACTGGGACCCTTCAGTTCACAGACCAACACTCTATCCACATTCTCACACATCAAAAGGATGGTTAACCAGTGTTTCAAAACTGATAAAGGGGGTGTGCACAGCAGTTAACTGGATACATAGAATATTTTTAGTCTTTCCAACAGCCCAAGAAAGTTACACTCATCCTACAATAAATTACAATATACCCAACAATGGCAAGAAGTAACTGAACTAAGTAATAGCAGTAGTTATGTATTATTTATCAGATCGTCTAACTGGCAATTACATCTGAAAAAGTAATTATTTAAGACACAGATTATCACTCAGTTCTGCACTTCAGTGACAATGCATAAATAGAGTGAATCAGAAACCCTGATTGGACAGGGAGACTAAAAAAGGTAATTTTGTAAACAATTGGGAAAATCTGAATGTAAACTTATACCAAATGTAATTATAGGTATTATACATTACATATTATTAAATAATTATTCATTTTCCTAAGTGTGATGTTATGTGGTTATTTGTAAGAGAAGCTCTTTATTGTAAACAGATGCTTACAAAGGAAACATCTAATAAAGAGGGAATATGCTAATTGACCCTCACGTGTTGCAAAGATGTGGCTCCCACAGCCAATAAGGAGGGGATATGCTAATTGACTGTCCCACCCTCAATGGTGGCACCACCCAGTCCCCTCAGCCCCCGAGCCAGCCCGAGGCACAGGCAAGCCTCAGATGGTGGCTGCCCAGCCAATGCCTGGGGCGCAGGCAAGCCTCGGATGGTGGCTGCCCAGCTGCCCAGGGCTGCCTGAGGCTCAGGTAACCAGGGCCGGCTGAGGCTTGCACTGCCAGCAGTGGCAGCAGCAGAGGTGTGATGGGGCGTCGCCTCCTGCCCGAGGGCTCCCGGACTGCGAGAGGGGGCAGGCCGAGCTGAGGGATACCCCCTCCAGTGCATGAATTTTCATGCACCGGGCCTCTAGTTTGGGTATAAATATGAAGATGTTCGCACTTTACTTTTAATTTACTTAGCCTTAAAAGATAACATGTGTAGTATAGAGAAAAGACAATGTGACAAAATGTTAAGTAGGTATGCATGTGTTCCCTATTATACTCTTTCAGCTTCTATAGATTTGAAAATCTTAAAAAGTTGGAGGAAACCAGTCCTGGCCAGTAGCTGAATTGGTTAGAGCATCCTCCTGATTTGCCAAAGTTGGGGTTTCAATCCCCAGCCAGGGCATATACAAGAAGCAACCAATGTATAGATAAATATGTGGAACAACAAATCAATGTTTCTTTCTCTTTCTCTCCCTTTCCCTCTCCTCACTAAAATCAAATTTTTTTAAAAAGTTGGAGGAGCCCTAGCTGGTATGGCTCAGTGAATAGAGCGTCAGCCTGCAGACTGAAGAGTCCTGGGTTCAATTCCGGTCAAGGGCACATGCCCAGGTTGCAGGCTCAATTCCCAGCAGGGGGCATGCACGAGACAGCTGGATAATGATTCTCTCTCATCATTGATGTTTCTGTCTCTCTATCTCTCTCCCTTCCTCTTTGAAATCAATAAAAATATATTTTAAAAAAAAGAAAAAACTTGGAGGAAACCAAATAGAAAGAAATCAAAACTGCAAAAAGGACAGAAAAACAATAAAGACCAGGAAAGCCGAAGACTATGATGGCAGAAATATATCTAAAATATCCATAATTATAATAAATGTGAATGGCAGAAATATCATAATTATAATAAATGTGAATGGTCTTCATGCTCCAATTAAAGGAGAAGCTGGTAGGTTGTATTAACAAAGCAAAATGCAGCTGTGTAGTATTCATAAAAGATGTATCTAAAACATCCCACTAGAATTGGCTAAAACTAAAAATTAAAGCACTATCAAATGTTGTCAAGGATGTGGGACTCTTAACTATTCAGTCTTGAAAATTAAGTTTCAATGTCTAAGGTATCCATTATATGTATGAATTAAACTTTTCCCTAGACTTCTAGAATGATACCAGTTGTGTAACACCTTAAGAGAACTGAGAAAAGAGTCACTCAATACTCGGTGTTCTGATGAGAAACCTAATAAAGAATGACTATACAACACTATGGAAAACAGTTTGGGATTACCTAGTAAAGTTACACATATCCCACACACAGCCCCAAATTTCCACTCCCAATTACATATATAACCTTGAGAAATCTGTTTTGGTGGGAGAGAGAACGTGCAAATGTTCATAAGGAGACAACTATAATCTGTAATCACACACACACACACACACACCTGGAAATGAGACAAGATCCATCACAATATAATAGGATGCGGCATATCCTTACAATGGACTACCACACTACTGACAGTGACTGATAGCTATAAGAGTCAACTATGGATGAATCTAAAACATTTAAGAGTGAAATAATAAAAATAGAACATGTAAGAGTGAAAGTATCAGAAGAATCATAAAATTCCCTTTAGATCAAGATTAAAAATGGGCAATATACACTATATACAGTTTATGGACATACACATATATGAAATAAAAATAATTCTAAAAAATCATAAACCCAAAATATAGAGTAATGGTTACCTCTGGAAAAGAGGGAAAGGAATGCCTTGGGAGACGGCATACACAGGGAGGGGAGGGGCTTTTAGGTAGCCGTAATGCTTTCCTTCTAATGGTTGGTCATTTTATTCTTGTTTTTGAAAAGTCTACAATGTGTTTTTATACCGCATACATATTCTTCTATGACTTTTTTAAAAGTATATACTTTATGTAAAGAAAAGAGAGCAAGAATTTATACTAAAATGTTAAGCCAATAGTTTTTACTTTTTTTCCCCCCTAAACTTTCTCAAGTGTATTTTGTTAGGTAAAATAGTGTCAGCCAACCTAACCCAAAAACCTACTCTAGCCCTACCAGTGTGGCTCAGTGGTTGAGCTTCAACCTATGAACCAGGAGGTCACAGTTCAATTCTAGTCAGGGCACGTGCCCAGGTTTCAGGCTAGATCCCCAGAAGCGGGTGTGTAGGAGGCAGTCAATCAATGATTCTCTCTCATCACTGATGTTTGTATCTCTCCCTTCTACTCTGAAATCAATAAAAATATTTTTTAAAATAAATTTTTAAAAACCTACTCTAAATTGGAAATTGGTAAATTAATTTGAGAAGGGGGGGGGCGCCTATTGGTTTGGTCTAAAAAACAATTTAAACTTAGGTTTACCTATCAATCCTAAAGCCATTCTTTTTTATTTCCTAAACCCTATTTCAGTTAAATTTGTATTTTTAAAGCCCATTTATCTCGTTTAATGATTTGTCAATGTCAAACACTGTTATCAAATAAAAAATCCCACCCTTCAAAGAACACACATTCAACTTGGGTAGACACACACACAATACAGACAGCACTATACACCTTGCCCCAAAAGCCCATGTGGTTGCAAAGTTATTTTTTTTTTTCATCTGCTTGCTTGGGACGCAGCATATTACGGTGGCAAGTAGAATAAAAACTCCTACAATCTCCTAGTTGAAGACAGTGTTGAGAGTGTTTTTATATGGGATGAAGGGACAGAAGAAAGCAAGAAAAGAGAATGGACTGAAAAAGAGAAAGAAAAATAGAAGAGAAAGGAGGAAGGGATAACTTTTAGACCCAATCAAATATATGTTCTATTACTTTTAGGGTTCCAAATGAAGAAAACCAAGCAACAAATTCCCAACAACTTTTAAAAGTAGAGTGCACTGCCTAGTTGTAAATAAAACATCTACTCTTTAATCCAAGCCGAATTTCATAAATTAATTCCACGTAGTTAACTGGGTTCCAATTCCATGTATTTCATAACCCCAGTGTGAAAATGAGTTACCTGAAAATTGAAATTCACTCTCGTACACATGCTATGTCAGGCAGAAATTCACAAACTTTGCCTGCAAAACCCATGGGAAGAAATTTCAAAACTAAAATATACTTTCTTTAAAAAGTACAGGAATGCAGCATCTTTGAAAAAAAAAGTCAAGAAAACAAAAAAAAAGTGGGAAATATCAGGATATGCAGCATAACTGTCTAAACAAAACTGATTAATTTGGTTCTTGGAGTTAAAAAGGAAAAAAAAAAGGATTTTATTCCTACATATTTATTTGATAGTTGGGTCAAGTTACTTCAAAACCTACCACAGGCTTACATGGTGATTATTTCCTATAAATCTTCCCTCTTTCTGCCTCCAACTTAAATCTCCACTTTCTTTTTTGGGGGGTGGGGGTGGGGTGAAAAGAAAAAAAACAGCTGCTTCTAAGATATATCATCGATTCACCACCTCATCAGTCAACACCACAGGTGCCATTACACTCAACTTTTAAAGGACACTCCATTTACTCAAATTAAGAACTCTGAGTTAACTGGTATTTGCTGACCTACAGGATACCTCACAAAGAAAAATAAGATAGATGTTTACAAGCAAAGGAACTTCAGTCTGTGAATTCACACAGACAGCTTCTTTTGAGCAGGTATTAATCCTTCACAATACACTTACATCAAAAAGGAAGTGTCTTATAACAAAAATAAATCTTAAAGTCATCATTTTTTAAAAAGGTCTACAAAATTAACATTTCAAGACTAACCCTTACAGCCCTAGCCCGTTCGATTCCGGTCAGGAGCACATGCCTGGGTTGTGGGCTCAATGGGGGGTGGGGGGTGGGGGGCGTGCAGGCGACAGCTGATCAATGATTCTCTCTCATTATTGATGTTTCTATCTCTCCCTCTTCCTTCCTCTCTAAAATCAATAAAAATATACTTAAAACAAAAAGACTAACCCTTACAAAGTAAAGGCTTCACTTCAGACCAGTTCAAATCTTCAAGACTGCTTTATATTTTCTACATATAGTTTATACTTAAGGCAGTAGAGATATTAACCAGTTCCTACCAAGACACAGCGCATACTGAAGTAAACCTATTCTTCTTCATGTTCTACTATTCCTTTCCAAACAATAAAAGTCACTCAGGCTAATAACCAGGGGACACTCTGGTGAGCAGTGCACTGGCTGCACCAGTTTCCAGGAAAGGGAAGCAGAGGTGTTATTGTTGTTCCAGCCTTATCCTAAAGGCAGCTCCATGTGACTACTGCTGGTCCAGCCCACATTTAAAGACAGAGAGGCCAGAAGAAACCAGAGCGGCAGGAAACAGGCAAGAGAGGCAATTACCACAAACCTTTCCCATGGCCTCATTCCCATGCCACCATTTCCAGCCACATTTCAATCTTAACACAAATCTCCCTTCTCTGAATCGTTTCTTAATTATTGAAGGTCAGAGGCAACAAGGAAGCAAAAAGAGGAAATCAGAGCTGTGGGAAACAAGCAGGATAGGGGGAAAAATCTCATTACACATGTCAACTAGCTGTAAGGGGGGAGGGGCGATTTGGAGGAACTCACTGGAAGCGAGCAGAAGAGTGTGGGAAACTAATCATTTCTGCCTAATGACAGATAAGGGAAGCCTTCACAGCCATGGGAGGATAGCCCAAGCCAAGGGGTCCTTGCAGGAAGGTAAGAGGTGTGGTGTACTGGAAGACCCTATCATCTAAAGACAGTGCCCTGACCGGTTTGGCTCAGTGGATAGAGCGTCGGCGTGGGGACTGAAGGGTCCCAGGTTCGATTCAGGTCAAGGGCATGTACCTTGGTTGCGGGCACATCCCAGTAGGGAGTGTGCAAGAGGCAGCTGATCGATGTTTCTAGCTCTCTATCCCTCTCCCTTCCCCTCTGTAAAAAATCAATAAAATATATTTTTTTTAAAAAATAAAGACAGTGAAACTTATTCCCCTTCCTGAGACAGACAGGAACCAACCCAATCTGGGAACCCAATGCCTAGGACATAGGAGCTCTTAAATATTATCTCCATTTCCAACCACCTTTATTAGACAAACTGACACACACACACAAAATGTACATCTCATGGCAAAAAGTGAGGAACACACTACTCGCATACCTCTTGGTTTAAAAAGTACTATCATAATAGAAAATACAAAAGATCTGGCTTCACCAAAAAGTTTAATTATATGCCCTTCAAATAAGATGATCTTAAAAAGCTCTCAGTTGTTAGGACACACAGGTGCTGAAGAAGACAGTAAGCCTAAATACTGGCAGACAATATACGTTGGACGTAAGTAGAAACACTATCCAACGGAGGTGGTAGTAAACTGCAGGACTATGTCTAACAGGAAATAACAGGAATGATGATGGCATCAACTCAGGGAAAACAAGGACAAGAGGCCAGAGTGGTGGCACTTGAGATGCCTGGGCAATTAATTAGATTGAAAACCCACGGGGAAAGGTGGGGCAGCCAAGTGAGAAAGTGATTCAGAGGCAAAAAAGATGTAATGCACTAAAGCATTTTTGATATTATAACAGAAAGCGCTTTAGTTTACAAAGCGCCAACAGGAACTGGGACTGAGAAAACAGTACCAAGAGACTGTCACCAAAGCCTTCCAGAATGAAAAGGAGTGGAGTTGAACTATGCCTCCGAGTAAGCCGGGAACGGCTAGAGCGCGCAGAAGTTGAGCTCTAAGAGGTCCAGTCCCAGGACTAGTGAGCGACTGTCGTGAAAACGGAAAGATGGTCAAGATGGGGAGCGCCAGCGTGGTGCGGGAGCTCCAGAGGACAGGAAGGGACTCAGGTGGGAGGGGAAAACCACACCCTCCAGGGCAGAAACCTGAAGGGGGGAGGGGAACGAGCCCCCTGAGGCTGGGTGGGGCCGGGTCGACCGATCCCCGGGTAGGCAGGAAGCAGCGCGGGGCAACAGGATGGGGAGAGGAAGGAGGGCGCCCGGGCCTGGGCATACGGAGGACGCTTGAAGCCGACGAAGGAAGCTCGGCCCGGTCCTCACGGGTGGGCACTGGGGCAAGATAAACGGGGCTGAAGAAAAGAAGACCTGAACCCAACACTAAAAAGCGCGATGAAGGGCCTGGAACTGGGAAGGAGAGAGAGAAGGTGCCAATTACCGCTGCTGTTCTCGCTGGACTCGGCACCCGCCGCCGCCGCCGCCGCCGCTCGTTACCTGCCAATGTGCCTCTTACAAAGCGGCGGCGGCAGCAGAGGCAGCGCGTCTCGTCACGTGACCTCTACGTCACGGGCGAAGGAGGAGTCGCCACGCGCAGCTCACCAGCCCGCCCGTGGAGCGAGCGCATCGCTTCCTTTGCGGCCCCCAGCGCCGAGGCCAGGGGAGGCGCGGGGATGGAGCACATAAGGGATATTTTACAGGAGTTATCAAGAGCGAACTATCTACAACACCCAGGATGCCCACAACTGCAGCTCGTTGTCGCGCTGTGATGACTTCACAAGTCAACCCCGCCCCATGTCGCGTCCCTGCTCGCATCACGTGATGCATTCCAACCACTCAAGGCAACAAACGTTGCGGGAGGGGACTACGACTCCCAGCGTGCTGCGCGGCATAGGCCCCACCCGTGCAGCCCTTCCCCCGCAGGTTCACAGGCGATGCGGCTGAGACTTACTACCCAGCGAAGGCCGAAAGGGTAAGCGGACAGGGCTATCATTTGAGGCTGATACCAGTGGGTGCCTCCTGCCAGGTGGCTGAACGTGTTTCTTGCTGCGAGAACAGTCCCGGCGGGAGAGGTTTCCACACCCACAGCCCAAGCTCGCGCTCCTCCCCGCTCCCTGCGCGGGAAAACGCCAACGGCTAGTCCCGGTACCGGCGGCACCAAGCGGGCTTCAAACGGAACCTCCACAGGACCGGAGGGTCTCGCGGCTTTCTTGTTAAATGTGGGATCGAATTCTTCATTCCCAAGTCTCTTCTGCGTGAAAAGATGAACACTTACTGAACGCCTACTCGATGTCTGCCGTTTATACAAGTGTTATTAAGTCATGTAAGCCCTTCAATAAAGGGATTTCCCCGTTTTAAGCATGAAAAAGGGGTTAGAGAGGTTCAGCTGTTTCCTGCCTCATACTCAAGATTTTCCCTTTCCAAACAATGAATAATCCTCTCAAAACTATCTTACCTGTTTTAACTTTACGAATTAAGAATGATGGAGCCCTGGCCCGTGTGGCTTCATTGGTAGGAGCGTGGTCCTATGCACCCGAAGGTGGAGGTTCAATTCTGGTCAGGGCACATACCTAGGTTCCGGGTTTGATTCCTGGGCGTCAGAGGGGAGGCAACCGATGTTTTCCTCTCTCACTGTCCACCCCCCCCCCTCTAAAGTCAATTAAAAATAATAATAATGGAGGAGATAATCCTATATAATAAAAGCCTAATATGCTATGTGTCCCGTCATCCATACAACCAATCAAAGCGTAATACGCTAAGGCCACTCAACTTCTCGCTATGACGTGCACTGACCACCAGGGGGCAGACGCTCCAACCAGTAGGTTAGCTTGCTACTGGGGTCCAGCCGATTGGGGCTGAGCGAGACGGGCTGGACACCCCCTGGAGCCCTCCTGCGGTCCCTCCTGGCTAGCCAACCTCCTGCATCCCTCCCTGGCCCCAATCATGCACCAGTGGCGGGTCCCTCGGCCTGGCCTGCACCCTCTCGCAATCCAGGCTGAGGGACCTTCCCCCGCCTCAGTGCACGAATTTTGTGCACTGGGCCTCTAGTGGTTTATAATTATAGTACAATGTTTTACAGTTTGAAGTATTTCCTCATTTACTGGCTTATTTGATCTTCAAAGGCAGAATCCCAGACTATTAGATACAATGCCTTTCGAGTCCAGCAGGCCTGGCCTCTCAATTCAAGTGTACCTTTGTGATAACACTACTTCACCAGGTGGTGAAAATTAAATGAGATCTGTAAAGTACCTGCTTCTCACATGGTAAATCCTCAATAAGTATTCGTAATTATTTTCACACCCCATTTGTACCATTTGGGCACAACAGGTCTAAGTAAGGTGGGTAGGGAATTAACATACTGATCTTTGTGCAGGGCACTATGCTAATTACTAACTTGCTAGTTACTAATAGACTAGTTATAGGTTAAATTACCTGATAAAAACAATCTAAACCTTAACAGTCCAGCCCAGTTAAAGTGAGGCCTTTGTTAACTCATCCAAATTGATCAAAGAATGCTCAGACTGTGCCTTTAATAAATAGAACTTATTCATATGTAGATGTATCTTATCTCTTCCCTTTTGACAGTAAGCTAAGATTGTGTCTGCTCAGTACAGTCTTCCTCCTCTTTGTAGTACTGCTTTATAGAAATGTGTGGGAGAGTTGAAGATAAACTACCCTTGAGAGGTAAAAACTTAATAGCAAGAACACAAGAAAACAATTCTGAAAGGATATATACAAACCTGATAACAGTAACTGTTTGATAGTAGTGGGAAAAATGGTTTGTGATTGAGGGTGCTAGTCAAAAGGAACTATAATCAATCTAATCTGTAATGTCTTAATTATTTACATGGAGGTGTTTGGGTTTTTTCCTTATTGAATTTATTGGGGTCACATTGGTTTATAAAATTATAGAGGTTTCAGGTGAACTGTTCTATAATACATCATCTGTATATTGTGTTGTGTTCACCACCCAAAGTCATGTCTCCTTTCTTCACCATTTATTCCCCCTTTACCCTCTCCTGACTCCCCCATCCCCTTTCCCTCTGGTAATCACCATACTGTTGTTTGTATCTGTGTCTATACAATTGTTTTTTTCTTGGTGTTTTTTTTTCCCTTAATCCTTTCACCTTTTTCATCCATCGCACCACCCTCTCCCCTCTGACAGCCATTAGTTTGTTCTCTGAATATATGAGTCTATTCCTATTTTGTTTGTTTATTCGATTCATTAGATTCCACATATAAGTAAAACCATATAGTATTTGTCTTTCTCTGACTGGCTTATTTCACTTATTATAATACTTTCCAGGTCCATCTATGCTGTGGCTAAAGGTAAGATTTCATTATGTGTTATGGCCAAGTAGTATTCCATTGTGTAAATGTACCACGGCTTTTTTAACCGTTCATCTACTGATGGGCACTTGGGCTGCTTCCAAATCTTGTCTATCATAAATAATGCTGCAATGAACAAAGGGTGCATATATTATTTCTTTGATTGATTTATTGATTGATTTGAGAGAGAGAAATGGCTAAAGAAAAATCAAAAGAAAAATGTTTTGTGACACACAAAACATATGAAATTCAATTTTTAGTATTATTAAGTTCTGTTGGAACTCAGCCATGTTTATTCATTTATGTATTGTCTATGGCTGTCTTCATGATATAATAGCAGAGTTTCTACAGAGACCAAGTGGCCCAGAAAGCCTAAAATATTTACATGCTGGCCTTTTACACAAAAGTTTGCCAACCCCTATTCTAGAAGAATCTAAATGTATGACCTTAGGCAAGGTACTTTATCTCATCCACTTAGTTTTCTCATCTGCAAAATGGGGATAATAATAACTATACCAGTGAATTGCCTGGAGGTTAAGAATCTATAATAATAAAAGCATAATATGCTAATTAGATCAGACGACTTTCCAGACAAAGCAGGGCTGCGATGGAAACCCAGGTCTTGGGTGCCAGAGGGAAGCCAGTGCCGGCAGCCAGGGGAAGGAAGGCCTACTCTTGCACGAATTTCGTGCATTGGGCCTCTAGTTCAGTTATAAAGTTGGGTTTTGGTTTTAGATTTTATCCTTTTTGACAATACTGAAATTTCTGTGATATTCTGAAATTTCTAGATAAATGGTTTATGGTTAATTTATGTTCCCCTCAGCGGGCTCTCCCTCTCGGAGGAGTATGCATGCACCTTTCTTTTCCTCCTCTTCTTCCCCCTAGGCACATTGCCTTTGCCTTTCCCTCTCCTAAGCTCCAAGGGACCTTCTACCTCCTTAACTTGTTTCCCAAGCCTTTGCAGCCCCGCTGGCTCACTTTTACTACCTCTAAATTTATAAATAAACTTTTTCTTACAATTTGAAAAAAAAAATCTTTTTTTTTAATCCTCACCCTAGGACAGTGGTCGGCAAACTCATTAGTCAACAGAGCCAAATATCAACAGTACAATGACTGAAATTTCTTTTTTGAGAGCCAAGTTTTTGAAACTTAAACTATATAGGTAGGTACATTGTTATTAACTTAATTAGGGTACTCCTAAGGCTTAGGAAGAGCCACACTCAAGGGGCCAAAGAGCCGCATGTGGCTTTCGAGCCGCAGTTTGCCGACCACGGCCCTAGGATATGTTTAAATGATCTTATAGAGAGTAAGGGTAAGAGAGAGAGAGAGATGTGAAAAACATCTTTCGGTTGCCTCACATACTCACCCCAACCCTGGACCAAATCCTCAGCTTAGGTATGTGCCTTGACTGGGAATCAAACTCGAGACCTTTTAGTGTACAGGATGACACTCCAACCAACTCACACCAGTCAGGTGGGGGGGAGGATTTTTATGTTGAAGTCCTAATCCCTAGTAATGCAGAAGGTGACTGTTTGGAGATAAAGTATTTAAAGAGGTAATTAAGGTTTAATAAAGTCATTGGGGTAGATAATAATCCAATATGACTGATGTCAGGACACAGGGAATCAGAGGAAAGACCATGTGAAGACAAAGGGAGGACCAGCCAGCATGGCGTGGCTCAGTGGTTGAGCATCAACCTATGAACCAGGAGGTCATGGTTCAATTCCCGTTCGGGCTCATGCCCGGGTTGCAGGCTCTATCCCCCAGAAGGGGGCATGCAGGAGGCAGCCGATTAATGATTCTCTTTCATCATTGATGTTTTTATCTCTCTCTCTCCCTCCCTCTCTGAAATCAATAAAAAATACATATATTAAAAAAAGAAACAAAGGGAGAAGATGGCCATCTACAAGCCAAGGACAGAGGCCTCTGGACAAAACAATCCTGCCAATGCCTTGATCTCCTACATCTATCCTCCAGAACTATGAGAAAGAGATTTCTGTTAAGTTTCCAGTCTGTGGTGCTATCTTAGAACACACTAGCAAATTAATACAGATGGGATGTTAAGAGTTCTATTAAGCATGAAGAATAGGGGCTGGCAAAGAATTGCCTTCTTTCTTTTCAGAAGAGATTATTTTCATTCTGGTAATTCCAGTTTGGGAAGTAGAAAGACCTAGGGCCATTACTGTCTGATGAATAGAACCCCACACCACCCTATATGCAACTTTCATTGGTCCTAAAGGTCAAAGACCTCACTTAAGCCCTGGCCAGTTTGGCTCGGTGGATAGAGTGTCGGCCTGTGGACTGAAGGGTCCCAGGTTCTATTACGGCCAAGGGCACATGCCCGGGTTGTGGGTTCGATCCCCAGTGGGGCACGTGCAGGAGGCAGCCGATCAATGATTCTCTCTCATCATTGATGATTCTATTTCTCTCTCCCTTTTCCTACCTCTCTGAAATCAATAAAAATATATTTTTTTTAAAATTTTTCAAAGACCTACTTAACACGTTTCCTTCAGAGATGATTGTATATACATCTTTTATAGAGTGAGTACATTTTAAATGCATAGAGAAATTAAATTTTTGCCCTGGCCCGGGTAGCTCAGTTGTTTAAAGTGTTGTCCCAATACACCAAGGTTTCAGGTTCAATCCATGGTCAGGACATTCACAAGAAACAACCAATGAATGCATAAATAAATGCAACAAAAAATCGATGTTTTTCTCTCTCTCTCTCCCTCTCCATTCCTCTCTCTCTAAAATAAAATAAAAAAAATTTAAGAAAATAAAGTGTTAATTAAACTAACAACTTAAAAGAATCATACTGAGTCAGGATTCAATCCCAAGTCTCCACACACGGTGCTTTATTTTCTCCAGCATTATTAGTGTTTTTGCTTGTCTCTCCCCCACTGCATTATAAGTTCTTGAGACAGAAACTATGTTTTGTTGTTGTTGTTGTTTTTGGTTAATCCTCATCCCAGAATATTTTTCCATTGATTTTCAGGGAGAAACACATCAATTGGTTGCCTCCTGCAAGAGCCCCAACCAGGGCCCAGGCCATGGAGGAGCCTGCAACCAAGGTATGTGCCCTTGGTCAGAATCGAACCCGGGACCCTTTGGTCAGCAGGCCGACATTCTATCCACTGAGCCAAACTGGCTAGAGCAGGAACTCTGTCTTTTCATGTCTGTATTTCTAGCACCTAGCACAGGATTTAGCTCATAGTAAACATAATAAATATTTTTTAAATGAAAAGTGATGCCTTCAGTAGTTACCTTTCAAAATTATCTCTATATTTACAAGAGAGATGCAGAAAGCAATACACACCTACATATCCAAATTAGAACTTAGCAAATTTTAGAGATGGAAAGAATAGTAGACAAGTTTGACCTCAGTTTTATTGTATGCCCACTATGTGCTCAGCTCTGTTCTGGGTGTTGTGAACAAATTTTTAACCAATTTCCCCCGGGCCAGCATGATTCAGTGAATAAAATGTTGAATCAGAGGCTATGCTGGTTTGATTCCCTGTCAAGGGCACATGCCTCAGTTGCAGGTTCACTCCCCAACCCCAAGATGGAGTGTGTGCAGGAGGCAACAGTCCATGTGTCTCTCACATAAATGTTTCTCTCTCTTTCCCTCCCTCCCTCCCACTCTCTATGAAGAAGCAATGTTAGAAAAAAAAAATATCTGCCCTGGCCAGTGTGGCTTAGCTGGTTGAGCATCTTCCCAAGCACCAAGAGGTTGCAGGTTCAATTCCCAGTTACGACACATGCCCAGGTTTAGACTGCACTGGTGTTTTTCTCTCTCCCTTCCTATCTGTCTCTCTTTCTCTAAAATCAATAAAAACATATTTTTTAAAAATCTTGCCCTAGCAGGTGTGGCTCAGTCGGTTGAGATTGTCCTGTGCACTGAAAGGTCACTGGTTCCTGGTCAGAGAACATGCCTAAGTTGCAGGTTCAGTCCTGGTCTGGGTACATTGGGGTGGCAACCAATAGATGTTTCTCTCTTACATTGATGTTTGTCTCCCTCCCTTTCCCTTCCTGTTTTTCTATAAATAAATAAATAAATAAATAAATAAAGTAGATTAAAACATTTTTAAATTAATTAATTAACTAATTAAAATGTAAAATTTCCTGACAGCCCTGGCCTGGAAGCTCGGTTGGTTGGTTGATTGGTAGGTTGTCCCATGCACCAAAAAGGTGGTGGTTTGGTTCCTAGTTGGGGCATGTACCTAGGTTCTTACAGGAGGCAACTGATCGATGTCTCTTACACTGATGTTTCTCTCTCTCCCTTCCTCTCTCTCTGAAATCAATAAACATATCCTCAGGTGAGGATTAAAAAAAAAAATCCTTGACATAGTGCTTCACTATAGTAGGTGATAAATAAATGGCTACTGAAATATGGAAGAGACGGACTAGGGGAAGGTGGGTGGCCAGATATTCCAGGCAGGGGAAATTGTGTGAATAATAAACGCAGGGCAGGCTCAAAGACCAGTCTGGTTGAAGGGATTGTTCAGTGTAGTGGAAGAGAAAATTATAGAGGTGACATTTGATTGTATAGTGTCTTGACTACTAGGCTAAGGAATTTATTTCTTCCTGTTACTAATCCCTGCTAAAATGCTTTTTGAGGAGGAATTTGAATGTCGATAGAAGCTGAATGTCTCTAGAAGCAGCAAAGCCTCCTTAGAGACCCTGAGGAATTAAGCTGTAATGGTGGAATGACAGGTGGAAGGGTGGATATTTTAGATGAGGAGGCCACCCCCTCAGATCTTCTGCTGATATGGTGCCAGTTCTGCCAC
The DNA here is from genome assembly GCF_000412655.1 of Myotis brandtii. Lineage (NCBI taxonomy): Eukaryota > Metazoa > Chordata > Mammalia > Chiroptera > Vespertilionidae > Myotis > Myotis brandtii. The sequence goes on along the minus strand of NW_005354465.1, from coordinate 506,252 downwards.
TTGAGGGTGGGCCAGCTGTGATCACTAAAGAAAGAATATTTTCACTGAGCACTCACTTGCATATCAATCTTAAGTGACTGAATAAATTTCAGCACAACTTTTATATTGAGCTTCAAAGAATGTACTCATGTTAGCCCTCAGGAAAAACCTGCTCTGATGAGGATGAGAATGGTTCCCAGCCTGCCTGAGGAAGAAAATGCCCCTTCGCCCCTCCCACAGCACACTAGGGAGGGAAGGAAAGGGTTTAACAACCTGTCAGCTCAGACCTCCCCTGACATTCTCCCAGCCAAATGATAATCTCCTAGCAGCTTGGGCCCTGTTCCGTGCCAAAGATAGTTCACTGTGGCTTTTTGCAGGGACAGAAAGGCTACACCTGCTGACTTCTTAAAGATCAAATGCCTCTTGGTTGAAGGCATTGTGCCTTTTGCCACAATGCTTCTCGTACTGGGCTCTGCTCTGGGGGAAATTGTTAAGTAGGTCATGGATCTGGGAAATGACTTGTGAGTTCATCTTTAGCTTCCTGACAGGCAAGAAAACATCCTTCTTTTTAAAAAAAAATGTTTTTATTGATTTCAAAGAGGAAGGGAGAGGGAGAGAGAGATAGAAACATCAATGATGAGAGTCATTGATTGGTTGCCTCCTGCATGCCCCCCCACTGGGAATTGAGCCCACAACCTGGGCTTGTGCCCTGATCAGGAATTGAACTGTGACCTCCTGTTTCACAGGTCGATGCTCAACCACTGAGCCACCTCGCCAGGCAAAACATCCTTATTTTAAATATATATATACTATTTTGATTGATTGTAGAGAGAGGGAGGGAGGGAGAGAGAGAGAGAAACATCGATGTTAGAGAGAAACATCAACCAGTTGTCTCCAGACCTGGGATCGATCTGATGCATGGGACAACACTCAACTGAGCCACTCTTGCCCTGGCCAGTGTGGCCCAGTTGGTTGGGCATTGTCCCATGCACCTAAAGGTCACCAATTAGATTCCCAGTCAGGACACGTGCCCAGGTTTCTGTTTTGATCCCCAGTTGGGGTGCATGCAGGAGGCAGCTAATCAATGTTTCTCTCTCACATTGATGTTTCTCTCTCCTCCCTTTCTCTCTCTCTAAAAAATTAATTTTAAAAAAAAAAGTGTGTCATGGCTATAGCTGTTACATTGTGAATGCTACAAAAATATATTTTTCAGCATTCAAATGCTGTTTTTCAATTTGGCAAGGAAGTTGCTCACTTCACTGATGAATGAGTGAAGTTCTTATACTTTGCCTTACTCCATTACAGCAGTTCTCAACCTGTGGGTCGCGACCCCTTTGGCAGTCAAACGACCCTTTCACAGGGGTCGCCTAAGACCATTCTGCATATCAGATATTTACATTACTATTCATAACAGTAGCAACATTACAGTTATGGCTGGGTCACAACATGAGGAACTGTATTTAAAGGGCCAGAAGGTTGAGAACACCTGCTCTATTGTGTAATAAGAACTATGTATACTTTTTTCCTGCTTCCTGGCACAGAGCTCCTAAAACCTTTGTAATTTCCTCAGTTATAGGCAAGCCCTTTGTTATTTATAACAATCCCTTCCTCTCCCACCTGAGTTGTTTTCTGCTAATGAGATGAAGTGGGGGGGAAGGGGAGTACCTAGTAGCTCAGTTAGGGCTAGTTACCAGAAAGACTCAATGACTAGAGCAGGGGTCCTCAAACTTTTTAAACAGGGGGCCAGTTCACTGTCCCTCAGACCGTTGGAGGGCCGGACTATAGTTTAAACAAAAACTATGAACAAATTCCTATGCACACTGCACATATCTTATTTTGAAGTAAAAAAACAAAACGGGAACAAATACAATATTTGTATTTGCATGTGGCCCGCGGGCCGTAGTTTGAGGACCCCTGGACTAGAGGGTCGGAACTCTCAGCCCCATCCACCAACCTCGGGAAGATGTGATGAGCTTCTGGGTTGGTAAATGCATTCATCTGCCAAGGAAGATGGCACACCTCAGTTCCACTCCTACACTCAGGCTCCTTCTGGACTTTGTGTTGTATATCTCTTCATCTCGATGTTCATCTGTATCCTTTATAATATCCTTTTTTAAAAGAAAATAATATTCTTAATAATAAACTGGTAATCATAAGTAAATGTTTGCCTGAGCTGTTCTAACAAATGATCAAACCTGAGAAGGTGGGTTATAGGAACTTCTGTTTTACAGCTAGTCAGTCAGAAGCAGAGGTGACAATCTGGACTTGCAATTAGCTTCCGACGTGAGGGCAGTCTTTCAGGACTGAGCCCTTAACCCATGGGATCTGACCCTACCTCCAGGTAGATAGCATCAGAATTGAGTTAAATTGTAGGACAGCAAGTCTGCATCCGCCTGAGAATTTTTCTTTTTAAATATATTTTTATTGATTTCAGAGAGGAAGGAAGAGGGAGAGAGAGAGATAGAAACATCCATGATGAGAGAGAATCATTGATCAGCTGCCTCCCACAAGTCCCCCACTGGGGATCGAGCCCATAACCCGAGCAAGTGCCCTTGATTGGAATTGAACCTGGGACCCTTCAGTTCACAGGCTCTATCCACTGAGCCAAACCGGCTAGGGCCGCCTGAGAATTTGAAAATTGCCTAGTGGTACTGGAAAACACTCCACCTATCAATGAAAATATCAGCCAGCATTTATGTTGGAACTGCACTTGTGTAGTCAGTTGCAAAGATAGAATAGCTATGAATATAAGAGTCTGCAAATGTCAACAAAAGCATTCAGTGAGAATATGGAATTTATAATAAATATATCTGTATTTTGTTATTAAATTTTGTTGTAAATTGTGTTTTATACATCCTTTATATCAGTAAATTTATAAATAAAACTATATATAGACATATAGATATATATGCACTCATACCTTTTTTTAAATCCTTGCCTGAGGATATGTTTTTATTGATTTTTAGAGAGGAAGGGGGAGAGAGAGACAGTGAGAGAGAAAAAGAAACATCAATTAGTTGTCTCCCATACACGCCCTAACCAGGGATCGAACCCACAACCTAGGTATGTGCCCTGACTAGGAATCGAACCATTACCCCTGGTTCATAGGTCGACGCTCAAATGCTGAGCCACACTTTCTGAGCTAAATAATTTGTTTTAACCTGAGAGAGAGAGAGAGAGAGAGAGAGAAGCATCAACTTTTTGTTCCACTTATTTATGTTTTCATTGGTTGATTCTTGTGTGTGTCCTGACTGGGGATTAAACCTGCCACTTGACATATCCAGACAACGCTTTGACTGAGCTACCCTCCCAGGGACCATCATCTGAACTTACATTCTTAAACACTCAGGCTGCCATGTGAACAGACTACAGGGAAGTGAGCATATGAATGTGAGGAAGCTGGAGACAGTCAGGAGGTGAGAGGATGTGACTTGGACCAAGGAGGAAGCAGTGGAGTTGATAAGAAGCAGTTACATTTTAGATGTATTTTGAAATCTACTTCATAGGAAATGGTGATAGATTAGAAGTGGGGTGTAAGAGAAAGAGATGAATCAAGGATGACCCCAAGGTTTTTGGCTTGAGCAATTGGAAGGTTTAGATACTATTTACTTGAAAGAAATCAGAAAGTGGTTGGGGGAGGGCAGGTTGGGAGCCATGGTAGAAATGTATTGGTTTGAGGCTTGAATGAACTTTCTGGGGTGATGAAAATACGTCTTATTTTGAGTGGTTGCATGGGTGTATACACTGTCAAAACTCAATGAACTGCCCGGCCAGGGTGGCTTAGTGGTCGAGCATAGACCCATGAACTGGGAAGTGACAGTCCGATTCCCAGTCAGGAGGTCACACACCTGGGTTGCGGGCTTGATCCCCAGTAGGGGGCATGCAGGAGGCAGCTGATCAGTGATGCTCTGTCATCATTGATGTTTCTATCTCTTCCTCTCCCTTCCTCTCTGAAATCAATAAAAATTCCTTTTTTAAAAGGGGTATTCTTTAAAGGTTACACATGATGGGAATGGGGTCTATCTGGAAATTGTTGCGTCCAAGGCTGCTTTGGGGGTGATCCATATTTCTCATGAGGTCCTTCATTTAATTCCCTGTGCCTTTGCAACGTCATCTCTTTCTTAAGCCTTGACAATCAATAAAACAAGCCTTGATTTGTAGCATTTGCTGATTTGTGACATAAATACTCCCACCATAGCCTATTTCAAGCTACAGGATATATAAGGCTACAGTGTAATCCTGAAGGTGGTAGAATGAAGTAGTGGAGAACCAGACTCCCGTGCGGGCAAGTTTCTTTACCTCTCTGGGCCTTTTTCCTCATCTGTAAAATGAGATGATAATACTGCTTCCTCCATAGAGTTGTTAGGAAGATTAAATGAATGAATATGTGGAAAGCACTTAGAGCAGAACCCAACATTATGTATCTTTCACTGTATGACTTTGGGCCCTTCCTATATCTGGATATTAGTTCCTTTATTTGTAAAGCAAAGAGGTTTTATTATAATCTTCAAAGTCCTTCCCGTTATAGAAATCAGAAGGCCATCTGTGATTTCAGTTAGAGAAATCTCAGCCTCCCTCTCTGGTTTTAAGCGCTTTCCCTGAAATCACAGGTATAAGGCATTTGAGTGGTGCAAGAGACAGCCAGGCAGATTCTGTCCAAAGTGGATTCAGTCCAAAGTACAAAATTAAAATTAATTGTCAGCCTTGGTTTCAGCTTGGGAAAACTTCTCCGTGGCCAAAAGTTTCCAGCATCTGGGACTCTTTCCCTCTAACTGACAGCTCCAGGTGCCTGTCCATTCTGGCTGTCTCGTTTATCCCTGCCAGGCGCCTTTGTTTAAGAACTTTCTGATTCTCCCCTGCTCTGTAGGTTCTGAAGGAAATACCCTTTTTTCTTTCCTTTGTTTTAATGGAGAGAAACAGAAATAAAAATAAGAAAAATACAAAGAGACTAGATTAATAAAAACAGGTTGAGAAACACCAGGAGAAAGATTTTTCTTACATTTTCTAACAACAAAACAAACAAATATAGATAAAATAAAAGCTCATTCCTACCACATCTCTGGAGAATTCCTTGGAAAGGACATCCAGCCCAGATGGAGGTATTTCTTGCCTTTTTCCCTACTAACTCTTTTTTAAAAAAGATTTTTAAAAATTGATTTTAGAGCCCCAGCTGGTTTGGCTCAGTGGATAGAGCATTGGCCTGCGGACTTAAGGGTCCTGGGTTCTATCCCAGTCAAGGGCACATGCCTGGATTGTGGGCTCAATCCCCAGCAGGAGATGTGCAGGAGGCAGCCAATCAGTGATTCTTTCTCATCATTGATGTTTCTTATCTCTCCCTCTCCCTTCCTTTCTGAAATCAATAAAAATATATTTTTTTAAAGTTTTTTTAATTGATTTTAGAAAGAGGAAGTGGAAGAGAGAGAAATACATCACTGTGAGAGAGACATCAATCGATTGCCTCCCCTACACACCCTGATCAGGGATCAAATCTGCAACTTAGATATGTGTCCTGACCAGGAATTGAACCAGCCACCTTTTGGTGTATAGGATGATGCTCCAACCAATCTAGCCACACTGGCCAGGGCTTTTTTTTTTTTTAAAGAGAAAAACATCGAGTTATTGTTCCACTTATTTATGCATTCATTGGTTGATTCTTGTATGTGTCCTCGCTGGGGAATGAACCTGCATCCTTGGCATATGGGGATGATGCTCTAACCAACTGAGCTACCTAGCCAGGGCCCTACTAACTCACTCTTAATTCTGGGGAACTCCCCTAAACTCTACATCCAAATGCCCAATGGAATTAATTATATACATTTTTTTCCATTCAGGCCCATATTCTTCTGGTTGAATTTTATAGGAGCTACACTTAAAACCAAAGATTCTAAGAGCTGAAAGTGACCTCAGAGCACTCCTCCTCTTTCTACACTGTGTTTGACATATGAGAAAACCAAGCTTCAGAGAGGCTAGGTAACTTGTTAAGTTCCCACAGACTAGTGGCAGAGCTAGGTTAGGGTTAGGTGATTCACATATCTCAGTGGTATCTGTATTAATCTTTCAGGGTCTCAGAAAGAAACAGATGGGTAATTGAGGGGACTTTAATAAAGGAAAGGCAACAAGAAATGTCGCAAAACCCCAGAGCCAGCGACATTGGGAAAACTAGATCACTGCGGGACCTGAGGGGACAACAGGGAGGGAGCAGAGAGTATATGGAAAGGGCCACTGGACAGGGGTCTGCAGAGACCCTGCTTTTAGGAAGGTGGGGTGTGTGAAGGCCAATAAACAATCTCACATCTCTCTCCTCCCTCCTTCTAGTCCCTATTGGTTGAACTTAAACAGAAGCCAGAAGACAAGAAAGCCTGTTGATAGAGACCAGAGGCACTGAGGAGGGAGGAAAGCAGATTTGGAGGCATACAAGGAAACATACCTATCAGCATTTTATTTACTGAAATTTCAAACAATGCTGTTTATGCCCTATAATTTGGCCTTAAAGTGTGCAAGACAGCCAGCTGCCAGAAACAGAAGATATAACAGGAGTCAAGAAAGCTGCAAGTTAGGGCACTGAGCTGTCATACAGTGATGGAAGCAGAAGACTGGATGGGTAGATGGACGTTTCCAGAGGCTGCTCTGCTCCTCAGCCCAACACTGACTCCAGATAAATCTGGGGAGGTTCGGACAACAGCTCAGGCCCTCCCTGCCCTCAAGGAGCTAAGTCTGGTCTACAGAGGGTGAGGCCTGGCCATGGATGACTGTACCTGGAGACCTGCAAGATGTTGATGAGCAGGGAAGACTTCTCTCAAAAGTGATACTAACTATAGGAGAGGCAGAAAGGGGCCAGGGTCTCTGTCCTACGATCTGTGCGGAGAGAGTTTGGTGGAAACTTCTTCCCTCAAAGTTACCTCTGCAGCAATCTCCTGACTTCATAGTTTCCTTTGGCTAAATCCCATCTCCTCCTCCCCATACCTCCACCTCCCTTTTCTGAAGCCAGAGGAGAATGAGGTGGAGTCAAGATTCTCAGAAGCAAGTTAAACCAGTTCTTGGACATGCCCTGTTGAAGAATAGCCCCAACACAAAATCACTACCACTGTCCCCACAGTCAGCTACCATGGTGCAGATAGAGACCTGGTGAGGGGAAAGATCTCAGGGAAAACAAAAACCAGCACCTGATTACAAACACAGATGGACCCAAACTGGCCCTGTGGGTGCTGGGGTCTTGTCTGCAGGGCAAAGCTAATGTTTGTCACCCCCTAATCCTCGTCAGCAGTGGCCACTCTGCCAGAGAGGGCATTTCCTACAAGTACCAACACCTCTTTTCTTGCTCCATTTTTACCAGCTGAACTCCTAGCAGAGTTCTTAGTATTCTCTGGAAGCTGCCTCCCAGCCTCGTAGGTAGCCCAGCTTTCAGCTCCTCTCCAATGTTGTTCAGGTCCCTGAGTCAGGGGGAAAGGCCACACATGACTTCTTCATCCAGTATGGGCAGCCTGGCCAAGCTTATCATCTCTCTGTGGTTAAAAGGGGAGGTTGCAACCAGGAGGCATAAAGAAGTTCCTGGTTCCTGCTTGGGGGAAAACTTGGCTGGAGCCTGTCTGGTGTGGCTCAGTTGGTTGAACACCCTTCCATGCAGGTTTCACAGTCCCAGGGAGATGGCAGATCTCCCTCACTTAAATTCAATCCAAATAATCATGATTATGGGGCAGGTTCAGTTCCTATCAGGGCACATGCCCAGGATTCGGGCTTGATCCCCAGTAGGGGGGCATGCAGGAGGCAGCTGATCAATGTTTCGATTTCATTAATGTTTCTATCTCTCCCTTTCCCTCTCAAATCAATAAAAATATATTTTTCAAAAAAATAAAAAAGCTTGGAGGCTTTTGTCAAAGTTAACTCCAGCTAGTTCCCATGCTCCTGGCTGCCCTATAGTCACAATTATTTGGATTGAGTTTAAGTGAGGGAGATCTGCCATCTCCATGGAACTGTGAAATCTCAACAGATGGCTCAACCTGTTGAGCCCTAAGAAAGCTTTACAGTTATGCTCTATTTCAAAGCACTTTCACATCCCTTTTTGCAGAAGTTCACAATCAGCCCAGATAGATTCAACAGTAAAATAGCTGATTAATAATTAGACAGGATTTAGCTAGAAACATTAACCTCATAGAATTGTTTTTTGTTTCTTTGTAGATTGCTTTCAAAGGAATATATCTAGCAATTTCCTTTCCATCTTTTTCAGGGATTCAAAAATGCATTTGCTTCCTTCTGTATGTGGCACACAAGTTCAAGATCTTTTCCAAATATATTTTCAATCGCCTCATGGTGTCATAGCACCACATGATTAAGTTGTACTCCTGTAGAGATAATGTCATACAATCTGCACCCTGATCTGTCGGAAATCAGATACTGCTTGGTTAAGTATCTTTTTTGATTTGTTATCCTATAAAAGCATAAAATAAAATGTTCATTTTTGCTTTAAAAAAAAGGAAACATCAACCTCAGATCCAGTGCTCTTTCTCCAAACTGACTCCTACCTAACTCCTCCAACCATTGCTCAGTTTATTGAATTTGGAGATCCAATAGTAACATCCTGTTCATTCCTTGCACAGTAAGGTATATCTGACTTTAAACAAGACACACACACTTTTTAAAAAGAGAGGAAGGGAGAGGGAAAGAGAAAAATAATCAGCTGCCTCTTGCACACCCCCTACCGAGGATAGAGCCTGCAACCCGGGTACATATCCTAACCTGGAATAGAACCAGAGACCTCTTGGTGTGTGGACAGATGCTCAACTGACTGAGCCACACCAGGGCAGGGCCACACACACTTTTGAGAAGTCTTGTGCATATATATATTTGGATATTTGGAAGTCTTGCATATAAATTTTTATAAAGCAGATCTGCACATAAATATACAGGCAAGTTTGGTTCAAGGACTGCCACTTTGAAAAGTTCATTATATTAAAAAACAAACAAAAAAAACCTACCTCCTTCAAGGCTGACCTTATGGCTCTGACTTCCCTTCCCCTCACCCCCTTAGAAAAACATGTTTCAGTCCTGGCCAGTGTGGCTCAGTTGGTTGGAGCGTCCAGTACACCCAAGGGTTGTGGGTTTGATTCCCAGTAAGGGCACATACCTGGGTTTCAGGTTCCATTCCTGATCAGGGCACATACTGGGGTGGGGGAAGGGAAGGCAAAACACAACAGGTTTCCTGCATACCTGATCACACCCCATATGGAGTTTGTTTATGCAGGGGTAATACCTCCAGAGCTTGGGAACTAAGCTCTGGCTCCCCCTACTGGGTGTAGGACAGATTCATTGGCCCAAAGGACTTGACTCAATCTCCCCAAAAGACTCTCCAGCTCTCCCAACAACTCTGTATCTGCCAGTGCTTGGAAAGACCCTGGAAAGCAGGGCTTCCTGAGGAAGGATGTGATCATGGGACACTTTCTAGAAAAGCTAGCACCTGAGCTACACCTTAAAATTTTTGACAGAATTGTTATGAGTAATTTCTTTTTTGGTTTAAAGCAATTTTGATGAGAGTGTGAGTTGAAAGGAAACCTAAGCAGAACATTTTTAACAAAGGAAAGTGAAGTGAGAAATTTTTGTTGTAGGCTTTTTGAGTAAAGGAGCAATCAAGATTCTCTGTTATTACTAGAGGCCCAGTGCACACGTATAGCTCGCTTCCACTTGCCTCAGCTGGCCGCCCTGCCCATCGCTGCTCATAGCTCTCCACCACTAGTAGCTCGCGCCCCACCCCACCCACTGCGAGAGCCACTGCTCATTTGGTCATGGCATGATGGCCACGGGCCTTTTATATAAGAGATTATTATACCCTCATTATTATTATACCCTCCTTTATTATTAATTTCTTACAGCCAGCACATGTTGAAGAACAACTGGGAAGGGAGCATTTTAAGTGACACTACTAGAAAGTACAGATAAGCCAAAGAACAAAAAAGTACCATTGACACTCTGCTGCCAAGAGACTACTGACATTCTAGTGATAACATTTTAGGTTTTTCCTAGACCTAAATATAGATATATGTGAGTTTTACAAGATATCCTTCTTTAGAAGCTGGTTTGTACACACTATTATACTACATGTTTATTTTTATTAAGTTGAATTTATTGGGGTGGCATTGGTTAATGAAATTTTACAGATTTTAAGTATACAATTCTGCAGTACATCATCTGTATATTGTATTGTGTGTTTATCACTCCAACACCATTTATCCCCCCTTTGCCTTCTACCTACCCCTACCCCCTCTTCCCTCTGGCAATCATCATATGTTGTCTCTGTCCATGAGTCTTTCTAATACTATATCTTAGCAATCATTATATGCCAGTAAATATAGATTTACCTGTATGTACCATTCTTAAAAGTTTTTATTAAGGAAAATTTCTAACGCCCGGCCAGCATAGCGCAATGGTTGAGCGTGGACCTACTAGTATGAACCAGGAGGTCACAGTTTGATTCCTGATCAGAGCATGTGCCTGGGCTCTGGCCTTGATCCCCAGTAGGGGGCGTGCAGGAGGCAGCCAATCAATGATGCTCTCTCATTATTGATGTTTCTCTCTCTCTCCCCCTCTCCCTTCCTCTCTGAAATTAATAAAAATATATTAAAAAGGAATAAAATTTCTAACATTACAAATTTAGAGACTAGTATAATGAGCCCCCATATACCCATCTACCAGCTTCAACAATTATCAACATACTAGAGGCTTGGTGCACGAAATTTGTGCACGGGTGTGGTCCCTAGGCCTGGCCAACGATCAAAGTGCAAGCATCTGGTGTGGAAGGGCAGGTCCCAGCTGACCTCTGGGCCCTGGGCAGCACCTGGGGCCCTGTGTGCCCCCCTTCACCTGAGACATCGGGCCCCGCCCTGCTCCCTCAGCACTTGGGAGCCGGGCAGTGGCCCCGCCACCACCGCTGGTCATCGTCTGCGGGGCAATCGGCGGGGTGATTGGGTCTCTACTTGCACCCGCCATGGCCTGGCGCCACCTGTTCACCTGCTCCACCATCCCACCGCAGTCCTGCTCCTGTCGGGGCCCATTGGGGCCGGCAGCACCTCCACTGCCGCCCGCCCGCTGTCAGCGCCACGTTGCCAACACCCGCCATGTTCCATCCTGCCCCCTGGTGGTCAGCGCACATCATAGTGAGCAGTCGAACTCCTGGCTGAGGGGACAATTTGCATCCTAGGCTTTTATTATATAGGAGGATTGCTTTAAAATCATGTAACTCTTTCCCTGGCCAGTTTGGCTCATTGGTTAGAGTGTCAGCCTTCAGACTGAAGGGTCTTGGGTCCAAGTCCCATCCAGCCCAGTATGGCTGTGCCGGAGGCAACCAATTGATGTGTCTCTCTCTGTCCCTCCCTTCCACTCTCTCTAGAAATCAAAGGAAAAAAATACCTTCTGGTGAGTATATAACTAAATAAGTAAAATAAATAAAATGTAACTCTTTGGATTACTTTAAATAAATCTTTGACATGCTATTTGCATCTGTAAACAAAAAAAGTTCTAAGAGCTAAGGGTTTTTTAAAAAACATAACCACAATATCATCGTAATGTCTAGAAAAAGTAACAATACTTTTCTATTTTCTAATATCCAGTTAGTGTTAAATTTTCCCTGGTTCTTTTAACCATTGCATTGTTTGAATTAGGATATAAACACCATCCATGCATTACATTTGCTTGATATGCCTGTCACAAATCTCCCTTAAGTTATAACAGTTCTGTTTTTTTCTTGTTATTTGTTGGAAAAAAAACAGGTCACTTTCCCTACATTCTGGGTTTGTTTATGTTCCTCTATCCACTGTATTTTCTGAGAACTGATACATTAAAAACTTGTTCAGCCCTAACCGGTTTGGCTCAGTGGATAGAGCATCAGCCTGCGGACTCAGGGGTCCCAGGTTTGATTCTGGTCAAGGGCATGTACCTTGGTTGCGGGCACATACCCAGTAGGGGGTGTGGAGGAGGCAGCTGATCGATGTTTCTCTCTCATCGATGTTTCTAACTCTCTATCCCTCTCCCTTCCTCTCTGTAAAAAATCAATAAAATATATTTAAAAAAAAAAAAGCTTGTTCAGATCAAGTTTGATTTTCTGGCAAGAATACTTCTTAGGTAATGCTGTTAACTTCCTATTGCAGTCCATCAAGATGCACAATATATGGTGGTCTATCTTTGTGATAAGATCGCCCCATGAATATTTTAGATTTTCATTTAATCATTTTCTTATTACTAGACACTTCCAGGTTGTTGTTGTTGTTGCTGTTTTTTTGCTAATTAATAATATGACAACTATCCTTATACATCTATCTTTGCATGGATGCCTAGAATATTTTCTAAAATTCCCAGAAGTGAAACTGCTGGCTCAATGGATATAATCAATATGTTTTCAACACAGTAAGTACTGTGGGTTTTTTTTACTCTTTATTGTTGAAACTATTACAGATGTCCCTGTTTTTTTTCCTCCCTGCTCCCCATTATCTGGTTCCCACCCCACCCCAGGCCTTCACCCCCCTATTGTCTGTGTTAATGGGCAATGCATATCCTATATAATAAAAGGCTAATATGCAAATTGTCCCTTCAACCAGGAGTTCGATCAGGGGACGGGGCCAGCCAGCCAACTGCCCGCAGCCCCTCCTTCGATTGGCCAGATCAGGGCGGGCTGGCCGGACCTCACCAGTGCACGAATTCGTGCACTGGGCCTCTGGTATGTATATAAGTTCTTTGGTTAATTTCTTCCCACCTTCTTTCCCCTAGCTCTGAGATTCGTTGTTCTATGTTTTCATGCCTCTGGTTCTATTTTATTCATCAGTTTATTGTGTTCATTAGATTTCACATATAAGTGAGATCATGTGATATTTGTCTTTCTCTGACTGGTTTATTTCGCTTAGCTTAATTATCTCAGGTCCCTCCATGCTGTCTTAAAGGGTAATAGATCCTTCTTTTTTACAGTGAAACTACTGCATCAACGGATATAATCAATATGTTTTCAACACAATAAGTACTGTTTTGATAGGCTAAGGGTTCCTAATAGAAACTACAGCCACCAGTTAAATAAACCAGTAGCCTACGAACACTAAAGTCTGCTGACTTTATCTGATTATCCTTCATCCTTGATTATTTATGCAGCCTCGATCCTGGGGGTTCCTTCTCACATCCTGGTAGCAATTCCAGGCCTGTAAAGCAAGTTTAGGTATCTCAGGCCCTAGCTAGGTCTCCTGTTACCTCCTACTATCAAGGGGGACTGCAGGTAGTTAACTGTACATGCTATTGGCTAATAAATTCAGGATGGAAAAGCATCCTAAGATTCTACACTTGGCATTGTAAAAAGATGAGCTAGAGTGAAAGTTTAAAAAATGTTGAGAGTTTACAATATGAAAAAGCAATAGAGGTGGGCAGTTTGGAGGATTACTGCCTCGGTCCTAGAAGAGACAGGTTTCCCAGGCACAATCAATTCAAGTGTTCTGAGCTTAATTTTTGCTTTCACAAGTCTCAGCTCCGTGAGTATAGTTCATCTTTGTCTTATCATTTTTTAAAAATATAAAGACGGGCCCTGGCTGGTTTGGCTCAGTGGATAGAGGATCAGCCTGAGTACTGAAGGGTCCCAGGCTCAATTCCAGTCAAGGGCATGTACCGTGGTTGCAGGCACATCCTCAGTGGGGGGTGTGCAGGAGGCAGCTGATCAATGTTTCTCTCTCATCAATGTTTCTCTCTATTCTTCACCCTTCCTCTCTGTAAAAAAATCAATAAAATATATTATATATATATGGGATCTGGCCAACTCCTTTGACCAGTCCATGAGTGTTGACTTTTTTGTAAATTTTTTAAATTTTTATTGATTTCAGAGAGGAAGGGAGATAGAATCATCAATGAGAGAATTATTGATCAGCTCCTGCCTGCACACCCGACACAGGGCCATGTGCCCTGACCGGGAATCGAACCGTGACTTCCTGGTTTGTAGGTCGATGCTCAACCACTTAGCCACGTCAGCCGAGCTTGACTCTCTTTTTAAAAAAATCTATTTTTATTTATTTCAGAAAGGAAGAGATAGAAACATCAATGATGAGAGAGAATCATTGATTGGCTGTCTCCTGTGTACCCTCTATTGGGGATTGAGCCTGCAACCCGGCTATATGCCCTTGATGAGAATCGAACCCAGGATCCTTCGGTCTACGCTCTATCCACTGAGTCAACTGGCTAGGGCTTGACTCTCTTTTTAAAAAAAAAAAAATAGTTTATTGATTTTTAGAAAGGGAGAAGAGAGAAACATCAGTGTGAGAGCACAACAACAATTAGCTGCCTCCTGCAAGTCCTCCAAGGTGTCAATAGGACCATGCTCCTTCCTAACGTTCAAGGAAACTTTCCTTGCTTCTTCCAGCTTCTGGTGGTTCATGGTATTCCTTGGTTTATAGATGCAGCGCTCCAATATCTGCTTCTATCTTCGAATCGTCTTATCTTTGTGTCCCTGTATGCATGCCCTTGTCTGCCTCATAAGGACACTTATTGGAATTAGGGCCTAGCCTAACCCAGTATGATCTCATCTCAATCCTTACCTTATATACGTCTGCAAAGACCCTATTTCCAAATAAGATAACTTTCTGAGGTTCCAGGTGGACATGAACTTTTGGGGACACTACTCAACCCACTACAATTCCCAACATTTTATTGGAAGCTACTAGGAAAATAAGACTCACATATAAAAAATTTAGCAAACCTGCTATATTTACCTGGATGGAGGACAAACTGCTTGAAGACAGGATTCATTTTCTATTCTTCTTAGAATTCCCTAGTACAGTTGTGGATGTTAAGCATTTAATGTCTAATCTGAACTCCTCTCCTCATTGTATAAGATGAAAAAACTGATGTATAGAAAGAAGAAAAGACTTGTCCCAAGTCTTATAGCCATAACTAACAGTGGTAGAACTAGAACTGAACCCATATCCTCCCCTTTAGTCCATACTTTGAGTGGTTGCACTGGGATGGTGGCATGTATCCCCTTTCAGGGAATAACAATAGTATCTTTAAAATATAATATATATATATATATATAATTTTTATTGATTTCAGAGAGGAAGGGAGAGGGAGAGATAGAAACATCAATGATGATAGAGACTCATTGATCGGCTACCTCCTACATGCCCCACACTGGGGATGAGCCCACAACCCGGGCATGTGCCCTGACCAAGAATCAAATCTCGACCTCCTGGTTCACAGGTTGACGCTCAACCACGAGCCATGTTTGCTGGGCAACAATAGTATCTTTAATCAGGTAATATAACATCCCCATAACCCCCAGAAAGAAAAAAAAAAAGATCTTACAGTGAAACTTGAAGCATGGTGGTTGGGATGGTAATTTTGCTTAGCAGAAAGCCTAGAAGAGCAGAGGAGTGGGGGTAGTGAAGATGAGGGCTGTTTCTCAAGTCAGCAACACACTGCAGGGCCCAAACCACCAGACCTCAGGCCATGATACCCACCACAGGGATTTGCGCAATCTGCAAATGGCCTTAGCCCTGGAGAACAAAGAAGCCTCATTCTCTGTCCAAGCTACCACCAGCTAAGAAAAAAGTAGCTATGAGTGAGGCAAGTTTCTTTCTTTTTTGATGTTGTTGTTAATCCTCATCAGAGGATATTTTTCCACTGATTTTTAGGGAGAGTGGAAGAGAAAGGGAAAGACAGAGAAACATCAATGTGAGAGAAACACATCGATTGGTTGCCTCCTGCACAAGGCCTGGCCAGGGCCCGGGCTGGGGAGGAGCCAGCAACCAAGGTATGTACCCTTGACCGGAATCGAACCCAGGAAAAAAAAAAAAGATCTTACAGTGAAACTTGAAGCATGGTGGTTGGGATGGTAATTTTGCTTAGCAGAAAGCCTAGAAGAGCAGAGGAGTGGGGGTAGTGAAGATGAGGGCTGTTTCTCAAGTCAGCAACACACTGCAGGGCCCAAACCACCAGACCTCAGGCCATGATACCCACCACAGGGATTTGCGCAATCTGCAAATGGCCTTAGCCCTGGAGAACAAAGAAGCCTCATTCTCTGTCCAAGCTACCACCAGCTAAGAAAAAAGTAGCTATGAGTGAGGCAAGTTTCTTTCTTTTTTGATGTTGTTGTTAATCCTCATCAGAGGATATTTTTCCACTGATTTTTAGGGAGAGTGGAAGAGAAAGGGAAAGACAGAGAAACATCAATGTGAGAGAAACACATCGATTGGTTGCCTCCTGCACAAGGCCTGGCCAGGGCCCGGGCTGGGGAGGAGCCAGCAACCAAGGTACGTACCCTTGACCGGAATCGAACCCAGGACCCTTTGGTCCGCAGGCCAACGCTCTATCCACTGAGCCAAACCGGCTAGGACTTTTTTTAAAATTTAAGTTTATGTTCTTTAAGGTAGGAGTTGATCATTTGTTTTCTTCCTGTCCATAGCATTAGGGATGTTAATTACAGTTCTGAATACTGCTTAACAAGAAATGCAGTAAACATGTAACTCTGTGCTCGGTTAATGAGCATTATTATCTTTTCAAAATTCTGACTTCGGCAATTATACACTTATCAAGAGGAGTGTTCAGATGTGAGGCTAAACTCAGGAGGAATTTGAGAGGACAGTTTATACCTGTTTTGGAGAGCTGAATCACAAGAGCTTACCACCCCATTTTGAGTTCAGTTTACACCCCTCTCTCTAGTGGTACTGTAGAAATAAATTTCTCACATTTGTTTCTCTGGATTATTCTTTGGAGGAGCTGAATGAAGTGAGGGCAAAAGAACCAAGCTTAGAAACCCAAACTTTGTCCTTACAGCAGTTCCAGAATTAAAAGCCCATGTTTCTACCCTCTCAAAGCTTCCAGCCAACTCAGCATACTAGCATGAAATATGCCTAAAAGCAAGTAACATTGAGTGATCTTTCCTCTCCCACCTCTTCAATTCCCCCCCCCCCCCCCCATATTGTTGTTTCCCAGACACCAGCTACTAGAAAAAACAAAACATTTGGGTCCTAGGATCTTAAAAGATTAACTCCCAAAGCTAGGCAAAGGGTCTTGACACCTTGACTTGCTATTTCTGGGTATCTGCTTTAGGAACCATCGGGTGGCGCTGGTTCCAGGGAGGCCTGCACTGGGAGTATTCAGCTTTATTAGAAACACCGAGGGCCAGATCAATACTAATCAACTCTTGGAGTGGCAGAAGCAGGGAACCTGGAGCAAAACATGAGGTTCCAGAGCCTCTGCGAAAGGACCCAAAGGATGACCTGAGGAGCCAGTAAGGTATTTGGAATGAGGCATGTGGCCTGACGGGGAACAAGGAAGTTATTTCATGGCCTGGGAGTAGGAACTGCTGGCAGGAAAGGGAGGGACCCCATAAAATCCACAAAGCCCTTCTGTGATACATACTTTGCTGGAAAGTCTCACTGGAAAATGGGAGCAGGGCCAAGATTCCATGGAGGCCAGAGGCCCAGGCCAGGCCCACCCCACATACCGTCACCTTTTTCTGAGCAAGTTCCATGAACATGCATCCCATAGTAACCAAAAACCTGAGGTTGTGAAGAAGCATGTCTTTGTTTTAATCTGTATCTCCCCAAAGTAATTTGACCCTAGAACATTTTGTGAACACCAATGGCTGTTCCATGGGTTGGGAATTCTAGAAATCCTCATTCTGGCAAAGGCTAATGCCAATCCCGTACAGTAACTCTTCTCTAGGAAGCCCTCTCCATTGCTTCAATTCATTCACCTCCCCCTTTCTACTTCGCAACCTTTAATTATATAGGTAGCTGCCTGTGTGAGTCATGTTTGGAACCAGTCTCTTAGAGGCAGGCGCAACGGCAGCTGTATCCAGCTTGTCCTGGAAAGGAACAAGTGCCATGTGAAACAGGTACTGCCTTGCCTTGCTTGCTCTGTCTGTGGCCCAGCCCGGATGGTCTTCCGGAGATGGCTGAGGAGGGGGGTATGATTTAGCAGACTGTCTTTTTCTCAGCTACAGCCCTCAACAGGCCCTGGGAAGAGCAGCATTCACTGTGTCCTCTTACAAAGGGCAGCTATGGTTCCAACCTAAAAAAATGATGTCTTTTTCCCAGAACCCTGTGCACCCACTTTCAGTTGTTCTCAGGACACCTTCCACCAAAATACATAGGGCCTATCACCAACCCAGCATACAAGAGGTCAGCTGTTCAAATCCATAGTAATTAGGAGCAAGGGCTAGTACACTCCAGCCAAGTCAGCCTGTATTTTTTTGTCAAAAAATTTTTAATTGTTGAGAGAGAGAGAGAGACTTATTTATGCATTCATTGGTTGATTCTTATGTGTGTCCAAACCGGGAATGGAACCTGCAACCTTGGCATGTCAGGATTATGCTCTAACCCACTGATCTTCCTGGCCAGGGCCAGCCTATATATATTTTTCAAGCACCAAAGTACTTTCAGTGGGCATATCCACCTTCAACTGGATCTCAGAATAACTGATCTTGGGTCTGAGATGGGGGCCAAGAGCAAGTAGGTCTTAGTGTTTGCACTTGACCTGCTTTTAACCTTGAGTGAACAATTGCATTTCCCTTCTGCTCTAAACAATTCTAGCATCCCAAACAGTAATTTAGTGCCTTTTCCCTGCTGCCTCTTGGCTATACATACTCACACAAACCACTTTGCACTGAAATAATATTTATTTTTTACTTGGCAAAAAGTCAAGTGCTACATTTTTTAAAACAAAAAACTCAATCAAACGCATTACCCATCACAGAAGAGGGTCTGGCAACAGTACAAAACATCCTACTTAAGAACTTAAGATCTTTTTTTTTTTAATATATATACAAGTTGGTTTAAAATGATAGAAGTTCTGTGAGAACTAAGAAATCTACAGCCTGTAGTTTAGAAAAAAAAAAATAAGACAATTAAAAGATCTACAGCATCTAGCATTTTGCTTAATTCCCCATTTATAGCACCTATTTCTCTAGGTTAGAAGATGAGAATTCTAGAACCTATGGTGTATGTATTGTACCAAGATACGGTGATTTGCTGACTTCCCTCCCACCAGCCCCCATCATCAAGAAAACACTCTTTTCAATCTCCCCACTTACACCTGGAACAGAGGGATGACTAGGAGAGCAACTTAGAACCTGGAGTGCAGGAATAAATCTGACTTTTCCTTTCCCCATAATGAGCTGTTGACAGAAGCCGAGTATGTACTTCAAATGGAGGAGGAATTTGTGGGTGGAAACAGCTGTTAGCGGCAACATGATGCGTAAAAAGTAGGGAATAACTGGACATCACGCTCAGTCAGTTGCCTGCAAGTTTAAAAACCTCAGACTACTAGACAGTTCAAAGGAGGAACAAATTACTAATCACATCAAAGCTTTTAACATGCACAACGCTGGTGGCTGCTGGCCACCCCATCATCACCCCAGGACTGAGCCAACAGAGTAGAAGAGGTGGCTTCAACCCCAGCCCCACTGTATTAAGAAAACAAACGTTCCACACATGGAAGCACACTCTATACACAGATAAAACCCCTATTCACTCCTCCCCTCCTGGAATGAACCCAATTTAGAAAACAAAGTAAAACCCACTGGGAAGACCAGAAGAAAAGCAAAGTACTTTCTCCTCAAAGCCAAGGGAACTGAGTATGCTAATTTTAGCTGACTTGAGGCCTCCAGCTCCAGGCCCCTGAGACACCAGATAAGGTCTTATTTGAGGGGAGGGCAAAGGAGGCTGGGATGGGGATTCTCTTTACCAAGTTATATCAAGCCTTCTGCAGCCTCCAGAGCTGCATTTGGATGGAGACTGATGTTTTAGGGGCATGGCCACTGGCTAAGCAGACAGCAAGTTCAAGTGGAAGTGATACATCAACAGAAGTGTTCTCACCTGGGGGACACACAGATGGAAAGACAGGTAGGGGATGGATCATTTTGGAGCCCTGGCACAAGAGTCCCCAGGAAGTCTGCAATCTAACTTAAAAGGTTCTCCTGATTTTTCTTTGTTTTTACTTTTTATAATCAGTGTTATTAGACTTTAAAAAACAAGATAAAGACTAGTCCCAAAGCTGGACTCTGTGAACAAAGTTGTTTCTTTTATAAATATTTTAATTACAAGTAATCCTCACTCCAGGTAATTTCAGTAACACACAGTACTTGCAGGTACACAAGTTCACATGCACACATGAACACATAGCCCCCAAACTTTCACAGAAAGTCTGACAGCAACCACATAATTGTAAAGGAGCCCTACCTCTCAAGAGTGAAGTAAGGGTGAGAATGACTATGTCAGCCTAAAGAAATCAGAGAGAGGAAAGTGTGTGTCACTGGAAAAAAAATACAAATAGGGATTAAAAATGTTTGGGTGAGAAGCCAAAAAGAAAAACCATAGTAAAGTGGAATTCTGATTACCAAATCGGAAAAACAAACAAACAAAACCTTCAGATTTCTATATCGAGCTTCTTTCTGTCAAAGAACCTAAATAATAGGCAAACTTGTGTTCCCACTAAAATATGAGGGTCTCACACAATTGGAAAAAATCAAAAGAAGAAACAAGGAAACAGAGGATGGAAGTTAGTGTAAATCTCTGCATTTTGGGAAAGAGTTAGTTGTCATTAACTCCAGAGCCCAGCATAGTTTCCATGGAGCCCTGAAGGGAGGGGACCCCCTGCCACAAAGAGTTTTGTTCCGGATGAGTCGTAGCAGTGGGTGTAAACAGCATTGGGGAAGAAATCAATGTCTGAAAAGTAATTCCTCCAGGTTTCATCATGATTCTATGGGAAGAGAAAGAGACTCTGTTAGCACCTCTAGGTCATGGGGCAGGAATGGATAGGAATGCTTTCTGGTCTCTTTAAAAGCAGAGGGTCTTCTACCTGTAACCTGATGTAAGGAGACTGATGCTTATGTGAACAGGGACCTCATTTTTCCAAATGAACATTAAAGAGGAACTGAGCAGGCTGAAGAGTTGCTATACAAACCGAAGGTCTTCTCAAGACAGCTAGAATCAAACTCTTTAAGAAATCACCCCTAATGCCCTGGCAGCCTCAGCAGCATGTTCCTTCTCCTTCCTCCTCTATTATCACCTGGGGCAGGGGTGGGGAACGTCCAGCCCGTGGGCTGTAGAATGCCTGCAAAATCATCTGGTCTGGCCCTGCCAAGGCATTAGGGGTGAGTTAATTAAATATTTGACCAAATATAGCAGGCTAATTTTTAAGTTAATTTTGTATGGCCCGCAAATTATAAATGTTCAAATGACCCTTGACAGAAAAAAGGTTCCCCACCTCTGACTTAGGGTGAAACCCTACGTCAACTAGTGTGTCTTATTGGGCCTGTTTTCCCAGGGATATGCAGACATAAAAGCAAAATCAAGTGAAAGTACCTCTTGTCCAAGGAGTGTCTCTTACTTGTGCAAAAGTATGCGGGTAGGGGTGTGTCAGTGAGAGTGGGAGTGGGTAGTAGAGCAAAGACAATTTTTCTGTCTCTGTCCAGTAAACATGTCGGGCAGGGGCTTACTTACCAGCCAGCCTTTGCCAGTGGTTAGTTTCAGATTCTCCCCTGCTAGTCTGGGCTTGGACCCATAACAAGCCGAGAGCCTCTCTTCTAGGAATCTCTGAGCTCGGATGTCATAGAACAGCAGGGAGCCGTGCCCAGTGCCTACAGTGATGATGTGCTCATAGAAGCTCACTGACCGGATCCCTGAGAGAGAAAAGTAAAGGGCAATGCACTTAAAAAAGTAAAGGGGGAGCATGCACTTAAATCTGCTAATCTGAATTTCTCTGACACTGTGTTCACATAGTACCCCCAATACCAGGCAGTGCCTTTCCTATGGCAGGCATAGTTCATGAGAAAGCTGAAGAGCCCTGATGCCATACTGCCATCCAAATACCTAACAGGAAACTTCGTGTAATCCTCAGAGAAAGGCCAGACATCTGGTGATGCCCAAGATGCTTTTGGCCTGAGATCATAAGTGCACTCTGAACTTCCTTGCCTTAGTCTGGAGTCATCATTCATAACTCTAAGCTCTTCTCCATTATATGTTTCTAACTTATACTGAAACTGAGGGTGATCTGCATATTTACAAATCATTACATTAATAAAGACTTCCTTGCCAGGCCAGTATGGCTCAGAGGTCAAGTGTAGACCCATGAACCAGGAGGTCACGGTTTGATTCCCAGTCAGGGCAAATGCCCAGGTTGCAGGCTCACTCCCCAGTAGGGGGTGTGCAGGAGGCAGCCTATCGATGATTCTCTCTCATCATTGATGTTTCCATTTCCCGCTCTCTCTCCCTTTCTCTCTCTGCAATCAATTGAAAAAAAAAACATATTAAGACTTCCTTCTAGCCCTAGCCAGCAATGGTTAGAGCACAGGCTTGTGGACTGAGGGTCATGGTTCGATTCCCATTCAAGGGCACATAACTCCATCCCTGGCACCAGTAGGGGCCAGTGCAGGAGGCAACCAATCAATGTGTCTCTCATATCGATGTTTTTCTCTTCCTCTCCCTCCCTTCCATTCTCTCTAAAAAGAAATGAAAAAAAAAATCAAGTGAGGATTAACCAAAAAAAATGTCTTTTGGCACATAAGAGCTGCTGGGTAACATTTGTGTAATCAGTATTTCTGTATTAGGTATAAAGCCTACTCCTGTAACAGTCATCAAAATATCTTAAAACTGTTCACATTGTAGGCATCATTGCAGCAAAGTCTATTTATTCTTTCCCTTTCTACTCTCATTATACACATTATTCTCTTTGTTCTGAAATGTGAACTTAATTATAATTGAAAACAAACAAACCCAAAACACAAGGACTCTTACCACTGCCTCGCTCCCGGGAACAAACAGACTTGATGTTATATGATGGCTGCCGTGGATCCAAGAAGGAGACATGAGCTTGGGAGCCCACAGCATATACTGACCATTCACTTCCATAAGCCAGACACACATTCTCACGGCAATATGGGAGTTTGGTGGAGAGGAGCTGCAAACACAGAAAAGAGATGCACCCATAGCACACTACCTGAGAGCAGAGGGCAGGACATTGTTCTTAGACGCCCACCTCTGGCGTTTCCCTCATATACAAGGACATGAAGTCAGAGACAAAAGGACAAGGCCCAATTAAGGGAATAACACCCTGTTCCACACCTAGGTATTTAAGAGAATGACTGTAATAAACAATATACAGGTTAGGGAAAAAACTCAAGCTGGAATTAAATAATCAGAAGTAGAGAGAAAGGCCAAGACCTACAGGTGGTTTCATGGGATAACCCCAGGGCTCTAAAACCAAAGTCCCACTCTGTTCTCCACTTTTCTCACTGCTCTTCAGACAAAGAGGCTCAATTCTGGCTACTCTCAGCTTAACTCCCCAATTGTACGGGGGTTGTACACTATAGAAAACACACTCATGGGACTGACTGGCTCAACCCCAGGTAACCCCAATCTGTCTTAACCCTGGTCCTTGTTGTTAAACCAATTCTCAATGGGTGCCTACTGCAAGTGGAGTTAAAAAACCACTAAGATATGAAGGAATCAATAATTCCTGAGGCTCTGATTCCTCTTGAAAAGAGTTTATCACAGAAGTAACAAGTAGCAAAGGCCTCTGGGATGAGAAAAGGGCAAAGGATCCACGGGTAGGCTCAATTTCATGCAAAATTTGCTCGTAAACATTATAAATTCAAACCATATTCTCATTACCTTATATGATTATTTCAGGAATGACTTATGTTAGTTTAACTGATCTTCAGTTACCAAGTGGTTCCTAACATTTAGGTTTTCCTACACTCACAACATGCCAGAGTCAACAATCCATAAGC
Organism: Myotis brandtii; assembly: GCF_000412655.1. Classification (NCBI taxonomy): domain Eukaryota; kingdom Metazoa; phylum Chordata; class Mammalia; order Chiroptera; family Vespertilionidae; genus Myotis; species Myotis brandtii. The sequence continues at coordinate 482,530 of NW_005354465.1, read as the reverse complement.
ACATGTTTAAATGCATTGTGGATTGGGGACTGCTTGTTAAAAGGAATCTCCCAGCAAGCCCTTGCAATGTGAAAGAAGTGTCCCCTATGATCTCTTTTAAAGACTTTTAAAATATATATATTTTTAAATTAATTTCAGAAAGGAGAGGGAGAGATAGAAACATCAATGATAATCATTGATCAGCTGCCCCCTGCACGCCCCCTACTGGGGATTGAGCCTGCATCCCGGGCATGTGCCCTTGACTAGAATCGAACCAGGGAACCTTAAGTCCGCAGGCTCTTATCCAATGAGCCAAACCAGCTAGGGCTTAAAGACTTTTAGGAGAGGCATGCCAGACTCAGGATTTCATACACCATGGAACCACATGCCCAGACCCTTGATTGGTGCTTTAGAGAAGAAGGAAAAGGCTCAGGGAGAATTAAAGTATTTTAAACATAAGGTGAATTTTTAGGTAAAGCTATTAAGTCATGCTCATCACACCTTAGACAGTGTATTTTCAGCCTTCCAGAGATGAAAGTAGCCATCCAGAGATACTGCTCCCAATTCCTACAAGAGCAATGAAAACAGGTTACATTCCAATCTGTAGCAACTAATATACAACAGTAAGCAGGAGTCTTTAAGTTCAGGTCCTCCCATTCTTCATTCCTATCCCATGATGATTCCAGCTGGTGCCAGGGAGTATCATCTCATTATCAGCCCTATGAAATGCAGCTTATTAAACTGATGCACCTCCTTAAAAGAACTCAAGCCATTTCATTTTCTAGTAATAACATAAAGCCCTTACTATGCAATCATTCCCATGACATCCTGTTTGACAGAGCAGAGCACACACATGAAGGACAGTTTTGTGTGTCCCAGTGTGAGAGCTTTTATAAGTGGAGGGTCTAAGCTAGGAGAGGTAAGTCTACCCCTAAGCCATAAATATGGAAGGGAGATAGAAGGCTAAGAGAACTAGCCTTGATTGTGGCCTGATTCAGATTTTGAGAGAAGCCTTTTTCCTCTTCTGGCTCTGGGTCTCGATCCCAACACTACTGAATACCCCAGTTTCAGGAGATCTAATGGAAGTGTTCAGAAGAGGAAGTGAAGAATGAAAAGAAACTGAATACCCCCCTGCAAAGGCATAGTGATCCTGGGGAAACTCTCAAGAGGCTGACCCACAAATATGGACCATCCAGAGAAATACAGCAGAGCTCAATACACAGGAGGGTTTCATAACCTGTTATAATTTCTCATCAGCATCCCTTAGCCTTCAAAAGGTGCTCTGTGGGCTCAGAACCAAGCTATGCAGCAAGCACTGCCTTGGGGAAAGAGAAGGAAAGTACATCTTCCAAGACATAAGCCAAGAAGTTGAAGAGTAATGGGCTTCAGGAAACTCTGGCAAGCTCATACCTTGTTCTTGTTATTGAAGGCCAGAGCACGGACCTTGCAGTTGTCAGGGTTTGTGTCTTCCTTGGGGATGTCCTTTAAGGCCTTGTGAGTGATGTGAGCATACACAGGGACCTGTGACACATTGTGCCTTGCGTCACTTCTGGTTAACACATCGTCTGTCACCTCCCAAAGTCCCATAGAACCATCACGTGAGCCTGCAGGTCAAGGAGACCACAAATGTCAGATATACTCAACTCTCTAAAGGACAGTCCCACAGAAGCCAAGATGGGCTATTTTAGTCTAGCTCTCTGTGCATCATCCTCATATGTGCTGGTGCTTGTTCAGGTGGCCCACCCCAAAACAGAGAGCAATATGCATTTTAACAGCTACACCAAGAGAATGATTTGACTAAGGTCTAGGATTTAAAAGATAACATTTAGGCATAACAGAGTTGATAAACTTTTTAAAAAATTAGTTTGATAAAGCTCAGTAATTTTTCAAGCCAAATGCTTAGGTCACTTGGGCATGCACACACAAGTGATTTCTACTGGGCAGTAGGGTTCAGGAATCTCCACTTCACATCAGTTGTTGCTTAACCTTTTCTGAGTCTTGTAACCCTTTGAGAGACTTAGGAATTTCTTTAGAAAAATATACAAAAATACCACATTGTACATTTATTTTCAAGGCGATTCATGGGTCTCTTGAAGGCTTTCCATGGGCCCATAGGGACCACACTCCTTGTACTAAGAATGACTGTTCTACATAAAATGAATGCTTGAAAAGATAATTTTCCTTAGTAAACAATAATGAAGCACTTAAAAAACATTTTTCTTCAGCCTAGCTGGTTTGGCTCTGGATAGAGCATTGGCCTGCAAACCAAAGGGTCCTGGGTTCGATTCCAGTCAAGGGCACGTACCTCAGTTGCAGGCTCCTCCCCAGTCCTGGCCTTGCTGGGGACTCATGCAGGAGGCAACCAACCAATGTGTTTCTCTCTGTCTTTCTCTCTCTCTTCCACTCTCTAAAAATTATTTAAAGAATTAATTTGGCAGCAAAATATCCTCGAGTGAGGATTAAAAAAAATAAGAACATTTTTCTTTAAATTGTGCCCTAAACACATGGCTGATGGTAAAGTAAAATGGGACCATCTTTCTAGAGTACAACTGAGCAATCTGCAGCAAAACCCAGAAGCTTGTGTTCCCATCTAGGAATAATCCTGTGTCATAAGACCCATAAAGAGGTTTATTCAGAACAATCTACATGTCCAACAGTATGGCTATGATATAGTTATAGAACAGAATATCAAGAACCACTAAAAAAAATCATGGTTTTAAAATTCCTTTCCAGTAAAGTTATTTGCCAACTCTCCTTGGAAACCAGAAGGTGCCCTTTTCCATATTTAAATCTCCTGAATGCTTTGTAGTAAAAATTGTCTAACATGGCAGAAATATTCAATTTGTTTGCATCATAAGAATTGTGTGTGGGCAGGGATTCAAAGAAGAGGGTTCATCATGTGTGAAATCTAGAAAAGGCCAGAGAGAGGGAACATCTGGAGAACTTGACAAAGTTTATTTTGCAAATCTACACTAATAAAAGAGAAACATGGTAATTAGCGTACGACCGCTACCCTTTTCATTGGCTAATCAGTGAGTATATGCAAATTAACTGTCAGCCAAGATGGCGGCCGGCAGCCAGGCACTGAAGCGAGCACAAGGCTTGCTTGCTGC
>NW_005354465.1:459109-477735 GCF_000412655.1 Myotis brandtii | reverse complement strand
CTATGATGCGCACTGACCACCAGGGGGCAGACGCTCAACGCAGGTGCTGCCCCCTGGTGGTCAGTGCGCTCTTGCGGTGGGGCGCTACTCAGCCAGAAGCCGGGCTCATGGCTGGCAAGCACAGTGGTGGTGGCAGGAGCCTCTTCCGTTTCCACGGCAGCACTAAAGAGCAGCGAGCCGAGCAGTAAGGAGCAGCAAGCAGGCGGGTGGTAAGGAATAAGGGGTCCTGGACTGCGAGGAGAAAGAAAACTAATAACTGGGTGCATTAGAGGGAAACTACCAAAAAAAAAAAAAAAGGCAGAGAACATCTTAAAAGCAGTCAGAAGAAAATCAGCAGGTAGACATACCCCAAGGGGTCCCGGACTGCAGGAGGGCACAGGCCGGGCTAAGGGACACACACACACACCCACCGCCCCAGTGCACAAATTTTGTGCACCGGGCCTCTAGTTTTAAAATAAAACTGCACAAGTGTTTTTTTTTTTATTTTGTTTTGTTTTTTGACATTTTCCCATTGCTTTTCAGAGAGAATGGAAGGGAGGGAGTGACAGAGAGAGAGAAAAACATTGATGTGAGAAAGACATCAATTGGCTGCCTCCCACATTTGTCCCGACCAGGGTCAGGGGTTGAGCCTGCAACTAAGGCATGTGCCCCTAACCGGAACTGAACCCAGGACCCTTCAGTCCACAGGCCAACACTCCATCTACCGAGCCAAAATGGCTGGGGTAAAACTGCACAAATTTTACTATGAAAAACTTCAAGCATCCTGAAATGTTGAAAGAATTTTACAAGTTGCATACTTACACCTATATTCTATTATCAACATTTTATTATACTTGATGTATCACATCTATGCATATATCCATCCTTCTATATGATCCCATTTTAACCAACTAAAAAATATGTACTAAAAAAAAATCTAGCAAGATATATTTCAAAATGTTAACAGTGATTACCACTGGGTAGAGATATGAGTAAGCCTTCTTTCCTTTATCCGTATTTAAAAAATTTCTTACGTGTAGACCTGGCCAGATGGCTCGGTTGGAGCGTCATCCCATACACCAAAAATGTTGCAGGTTCAATTCCAGGTCAGGGCACATACCTAGGTTTCAGGTTTAATCTCCAGTTGAGGTGCATACAGGAAGCAACTGATGATATCACTTCTCAGCCTTTTGGCTAGGATCAAGTGTAGGAAGCAACTGATCAACGTTTCTCCCTTCCCCTCTCTCTCTCCGGTCCCCTCTCTAAAATAAAAAAAATCAATAAACATATCCTTAGGTAAGGATTAAAAAAAAATTTCTTATATGTATTACTTTTACAATAAGGAAAATTATTTAAAGAACTAATTTGGCAGCAACATGAAGATTAAATTGGAGGAGACAAGACTAAAAGCAGAAAGAAAATATGGAAGGATACTTGGGTAACTCGAGAGATAGATGATGACTGCCTGGCGGGTATGGCTCAGTGGTTGAGTGTTGACCCAGGAAGGAACAAGAGGTCACTGGTTTGGTTCCCAGCCAGGGCACATGAATGATGTTTCTCTCTATCCCTCTCCCTCTTTCTCTAAAAAAACACAAAACACACAAAAAAAAACTCAATAAAAATGTACTTACAAAAAAAAAAGAGAGATGGATGATGAGCTCTAGAGTATAGAAAATAGAAAAGAAATTGATGGATAGAGAGATATTTTAGAAAACAGTATCAACACGGCTTGGTAACCTAAGGAAACTAAAGAGCCTAAAATGAGTCTTAGTTCCCTAGCTGTGCAATTGGTGAAAGATGGGAACACTCACTAATATATGTCGATTCATGGGTGGAGGTAGGGGTGGGGCAGTCTTGGAAGAGAGATCGTGAGTTTGAATATGCTGATTTTGAGGTGGAATGTTCAGGGGTTGATGCCCATCATCATGTCTGAACATTAGCACTGATTAACAAGTATTGAACATTTTCAAAATAGCAGCCACTATGCATTATCTCATTTAATCTTCCCAGTGACCCTCTAAATTATAGAAATTATTACCCATATTACAGATGAGGAAACACAAGTCTCTCTCAAAAAGCTTAAATAACTTGCTTAAGATCATAGTGCTAATAAGTGGTAGGACCAGGATTCAAATTCAGGTCTCTAATAGCAGAGGTAATGTTCTTAAAACCTGCTGTTAGTGTTCAGGAAATGTATACTTGGGCGTTATCAGCTTGAAAACATGACACTGGCAGGGAATCTGAAAGAAGAGAGGGGTGGAGCCCAAACAAAGACAAGTCCTGGCTTTCACCAACCAAATTTAGTGCAGGTTACTGACATAGCAACAGTCCCTATAGCAGTGACATGACCACCTCAGCCCTCTCATTCCCTGGGGAGACAAATAACAAGGAATCCCAAAACTTCTGAACTACTGCCGGGTAATTTTGACCTGTGAATATGCTTATTAGATTTATTTTCCCTCTTGGCTTTCTATTGCCTTGCAAAGAATTAAATAACCTCTCAGAATCTAAATTTTCTCATTTGTTAAATGAGCCTAGTAATGCAAACCCTCTAGTACTGTTCTGAGGATTATATAACATGTGTGAAGTACTTACATTAGCAACTAATAAGATTACTTTTGTTTGGGGATCTGGAGTGGGGAATTATATTTTTACACATGCGTACCCAGTAAAAATGGTTAGCACTCTGAGCCTACCTTCTAGGCTACTGTGGGTATCTAGAAAGCATTTGTATATCTCTAGGTTATCTTCTCTACACTCGTTTCCATACATCTTTTTCTGACCTACCACTGGAAAGAAATGACATATAGCTTTTATCAATAAGAAACTTAACACTATATAATTAGTTGTACAAAAAATGGTTATTGCTTCTAATACTTTATAGAACATGTCAACTTTTCCAAAACATGTTAACACCATTATTTTAATGAAGCCCAACAAAAACATTAGACTAATATGCCATCACACATGCTTTTTTGGAACAAGGCAGAGTATGAATAATAAATAAGATCTCCTGACCCCTAGTTGATTTTCTGTTTACTGGGCTATTTTCATTCACATTATTCCTTTTCCATTTCTAACTTCCCTCCCTCCCAGCCACACCAAAAATCCTTACAAAAAGGCAATTTACCAGACACAGCCATAGTGTCATTGATCCATGCAATTGAAAAGATCCAGTCCTTGTGCCCATCCTTGGGGAGGAGGGAATGACAGGTACGGAGAGGGGTGGGAGAAAAAAAGAAAATCAGTAAAATAGAATTACAATGCACACTCTTGAAAAGCACACAAGTCTGGCTGAAAATATCTTTTTAAAAATTACAACTCTGATCTCTGGTGATGTCAACCCTTAGGGTATGATCTCATAATCTTTAACTCTTACCTGGAGGTGCAAGGCTGGAATGAAACTGGCATAACTGTGAATAAGCATGTCTAGTCGACATACAGCTCTGGCCTTCATTCTCTGGATGTCTTATTTGGGGCTCCTACATAGTAGCATAATCACTCACCTCTCATCCCTCCAACCTCGTCATATAGTCTCTTCCTTGCTTCCTGCGACAACAGCTATAACTGACCTTCCTGCTGTTTCTTTCATCTGAAACTTTCTTCCTCCAGACATCAACATGGCTTGCACCCTCATTTCCTTTAAGTCTCCCTGCTCAAATGTCATCCTTTTAAATATATTTTTCAATTATAGTTGATGTACGTTTTTTTTTCAATTACAGTTTACACTCAATATTCTTTTGTACATCAAGTCAAATGTCATTCTTATCAATGAGGCCATCTTCTGAAATAGCATTTGCCACCACTCTATTGCTTTAGCCTGCCTTATCCATGGTACTTATCAACTCTGACATTCTGCTGGTGAGTATTTATTGGTTTATATATCGCCTCCCTTCACTAGAATGCAGGCTTCAAACACTGTCCATTCTCCAGAATGTTTCATCATCTCAAACTCAAATTCCATACCTATTAAACAATAATGTCCCCATTGTTCCCTTCCCCCTGGCCCTAGGTCAGCCGTGGGCAAACTACGGCCCGCGGGCCGGATCCGGCCTGGTTGGAATGAATAAAACTAAAAAAAAAAAAACCGTACCCTTTTTTTTAATGATGTTTACTTTGAATTTATATTAGTTCACACAAACACTCCATCCATGCTTTTGTTCCGGCCCTCCGGTCCAGTTTAAGAACCCATTGTGGCCCTCGAGTCAAAAAGTTTGCCCACCCCTGGGATAGGGGCTTTATCTGTTTTATTGACTGCTGCACCTCAAGTGTCTAAAATAATGCCTGGCCATAGAAGGCTCTCAATAAATAGTTGCTGAATGAATGCTTTAATAACTTTTGCTCTCTGACTATGGGCAGTAGGATGTGTGTGGAAACTGGACTCAAACACTAATCAACTGCTGCTGGCTCCTGAGGTACGCTGCTCGCCCCTTAATCAAACAAATACGCTGTCAATATACCTGATACTCCCTATGGGGAGTCGTCCCTACTTCTGAAATCTTACCCCCACACCTTACCACCAGGGGGCTATGGGAGGAGGGTCAATGTGACCTAAGCAGGCTCTGTTGAAAAACAAGACTGCCTCTAACTACAGTTATTGGGGGAACTTACATCTCCTACACACACAGGATCTAGTGTAGGCAGCCGGTAGATGGCAAGACTGTTGGGGTTGTCTCCTCCAGTGGCTAACAGTGTTCTAGAGGGATTCAGCTCGATGGCATGGATACCACAGCCCTGCTGAGTTATACCTCCAGGCTCCCGGTCCTTCAGAATGGGAATCTTGGTAATCTGGCTTGTCTGGATATCCACTACAAACAGCTATAAGAGAAAAGGGAAATATGCTAAACAGTTTCTCTTTAATGAGTACAAACATCCATTAGCCATCAAACATTTAATCAATGCTTACTACATGCTAGATACTGGGAATTATTAAAGGCACTGGCAGCACTACCAGTCATATGAAACATGAAAATAATATAACAGAGACAAGTATAATATGCTACCTGCACCCAGATTAGGAAGCAGTAAATTTTGCTTAGGATTCAAAGACAGCTTCAAAGAGGACTTGCATTAGACTATGGACCTAAAGAACCTGACTAGCCCCAGCAGGCAGCTCAGTTGGTTGGAGAGTCATCCAGATATGCCAAGGTTATGGGTTTGGTCCCCATCAGGACAAATGAAAGAATCAACCAATGAATGCATAAGTGAGTGGAACAACAAATTGATGTTTCTCTTCTCTCTCTCTCTCTGTAAAATCAAATTAAAAAAAAAATAGCTTGACTAAAGGTTTTTCTGCCGGTCTGGGCATATTTTCAATATCAAATTTCTATCTACACATGCATAGAAACTTAGAAACAAATCACAATTCCCAGAACACATCACAACCACTATTAAACATACCTCTAAATGCTACTACGTTTGCTGGAGTGACCTAAGACATATGACAAAGTAAGAGTTACTAATATCTCACTGCTTATGTCTATCACACACCATTTTGTTCTATGCCTCCGTGCCTTTGCTTATGCTGTTGCTTCTGCCTGAAATGCTCTTCTCTGCCCCATTTACCAATCTAAGCCTTTTTCACTCTCCAAGATTCAACTCAGAGAAATGTTTTATCGAAAAGATCAGTCTTAGAAAAAGGGCATTCCAGAAAGTCTACATTCAATTCTTTATGTGATTTAATGATTTACTCCTTCATTCACTCATATATTCTAGGTGCTAGGAATGTAACTATGAGTAAGAGAGAAATAATCTCTGCCCTCATATATCTTATATATATTTTTTTATATCTTATAGTTTCAGAAGTTGATTTAAAATCTTGTCAGCAATTGTTGTGCCAAAGCCAGATCACGTCAAATCTTTGTATAAAGTAATCTACTGCATGTGCAGAAGGAGATCTATGAAAGGAGAAATTAGATAAGCCTTAAACTTAAAATCCACCCAATCACCCAAGCCTGGGGTTATCCTAGACTTCTCTTTCTCCCTCACTTCATCACCCAATCCAGTCCTGCCAAACCTACCTCCCTAAATATTCTTACAGTTGGCTCCTTCCTCTCTCACCACCTCTCCTCTGGACAATTGCAATTAGTCTTTGTGCTTCCAGGCAAGGCCACCATAAAAAAACTCTTCTCCATAATCAGTCATCTCCGTAAAAATGGGAATCCTCCCATGTCAATTAAAAAATATCCAACAGTTCCCCTTTACCTATATCCAAGGCCTTAGTGTGGCATGAATATTCTCCTCAATCTGGCCCCTACCTATATCTTTCTAGCTCAGTGGTTCCTAACGTGGAGCACAAGCCCCACAGGGGGGCAATTTGAGAATGAGTTATTAACAGTAAATTTTTTCCATTTATGGTTCTAGGGGCCTCATATACAGTATATAAATTGTTATATATTTATGCATTTCAGTTCTCTAGTGTATGTTTTGAAACTTTATTTGCTATTTTTTCATATCACTTCTTTTTTTTTTTTTCTTAGTGACTTCTTCCTCATACTTCAACTGTCCTTTCCTCCTTTTATTTTTCTCTTTCATGGATGCCATGTTCTTTTGGACACTTGTTTAGACCAAGTTAATGACCTTTTAGGCTTCCACCACATTGAATAGTAGTTCACTTTTTTTTTTTTTAAATATGTTTTATTGATTTTTTACAGAGAGGAAGGGAGAGGGATAGAGAGTTAGAAACATCGATGAGAGAGAAACATCGATCAGCTGCCTTCTGCACACCCCCAACTGGGGATTTGCCTGCAACCAAGGTACATGCCCTTGACTGGAATCGAACCTGGGACCTTTCAGTCCGCAGGCCGACGCTCTATCCACTGAGCCAAACCAGTTAGGGCAGGAGTTCACTTTTTAAATAAGAATTATGTCACGGGGGGGTGGGGTGGGGGGAGGTCAGGATTTTAGAGATGCTTAGGTGGGGCATGGCCAAAAAAAGGTTGGGAACCACTGCTCTAGCTTCACATCCTACTGTTGACCGTATGCTTATAATTATTATTCATGCAAAAATCTTCAATGAAATAAATTATTTTGTTTTATGCTCATGCTGTTCACAATGCCAGAAATGATTTCCCCTACTTTTTTCTTTACCTGGCCAACACTGACTTATCATTAATTCATTAATGATTCAGGTCAGACATGTCCTCTCTGAATATTCCCTAAATTTCTAAGCTTGTTAAGTTCCTCTCTCTTTCTCTATTCATATATATATATATATACTTTTTTTAATTGATTTCAGAGAGGAAGGGAGAGGGAGATAGAAACATCAATAATGAGAGAGGATCATTGATGGGCTGCCTCCTGCACACCCCACACTGGGGAATGAACCCACAACCCTGGCATGTGCCCTAACTGGGAATCGAACTGTGACCTCCTAGTTCACAGGCTGACGCTCAATCAATGAGCTACACTAGCCAGGCTCTCTTCTTTTTTATTTAATTTTTATTTATTGATTTTAGAGAGGAAGAGAGGGAAAAGAAGAGGAGAGAAAGGGAGAGAAACATCTATTTGTTGTTGCACTTACTTATGAATTAGAATCAGTGGTTGATTCTAATATGAGCTCTGACTAGAGATCAAACCTGCAACCTTGCTGAATCGGATGACACTCACACCCAAGTGAACTAAACAGCCAGGGCAAGTTCCTCTCTTGTAGGCTCCCAGGATAGCCCTCTATCCACAACTTAGACCAGCCGTGGGCAAACTACGGCCCGCGGGCTGGATCCGGCCCGTTTGAAATAAATAAAACTAAAAAAAAAAAAAAAAAAGACCGTACCCTTTTATGTAATGATGTTTACTTTGAATTTATATTAGTTCACACAAACACTCCATCCATGCTTTTGTTCCGGCCCTCCGGTCCAGTTTAAGAACCCATTGTGGCCCTCGAGTCAAAAAGTTTGCCCACCCCTGGGATAGGGGCTTTATCTGTTTTATTGACTGCTGCACCTCAAGTGTATCATACTGACTTAAAATCTTGCCTCGCTTCTCCATTAAGCTAATAAGGCCCTGCCAATTCCAAAAGCAGTGAATTTTACCTATTTGGTTCTATAATTATGCCCCAACAAATGCAAGGCTACATAGTAAGCATGTGCAGTAGCCACTTTAAGGAGGTCTGCTCAGTGATGTTAGGGGGCCCCCGCATCTCTGCATTCAGAGTGGGGCTCTGTAGCTGTGATCTCAGGATCACAGCACTGCCCAGGGAGATTTGGTCAAGGCTACAATAGACTGTGTCATTCAAGTTCTCTCAGAAATGTGGAGCTGGCTGGTGACAGACTGGGTGGCCACTTTCAACCAAAGCCATTCTCCAGAGAAAAAAACACCTTCCTCTCCACAAGAGAGGAAGTATGGCCATCCTTGGCTCCTTGTGGCTTTCCAATTCCTAGTTTCCTTCTTAGATCTAGAAATACTTCCTGCTCTTGGGGTTTGTGAACTAGCCCTTCCAAAAAAGGTTTTCTTATCCTTTTAAATAAGTAATCTCTAACACAAGCCTTCAAATGTTTCATGAAGCAAAATTAACTGTCCACTTAACAACACCTTTGTGTTGAGTGGGACAATGCATCCATAACACATTAGCTGCTAGACTAGTGATTCCCAAACTGATAATTACAATAACCTGGGGAATTTTCTTTTTCTTTTTTTACAAAATACTACAAAACAAAAACAATTCCCAGACCCTACCATAAAACTCCTCCAACTAGAAATCACTGAGTTTGAGGTCAGTAAAACTGAATATTTTCCCAAAGATCTCCAGGACACTGTTTACTGCTCAGGTTTAACAATCACTGATCTAGACACTTGTTATTGAAAGGAGCACCTGGGAGCTTGTTAGAAACAAAGGATCTCAGGCCCTGCCCTCGATCTAAATCAGATTCTGGAGTCTCCCAAGATCTCTAGGTCCCTGAAGTTTGAGAAGCACTGACATGAAGAGAATCAGCTCTGTACACTGAGGGCAATGTTTTACTCTTGATAAAACACAAGAGTAAAAACTAAACTGCAACCTGCAAATATCTGAGTTTCTCCTGTGGAATGTGAAGGCGGGCTAAAATTTTTAAGAATTATTTTAGTCCATTCCTTTGCCATTCTCTCCACTGCCATCCAAAAAGGTGAGGGAAAAAAGTTTTATCTATTCATACCCAAGAAAGTCTAAAGTCCAACTTCTGCAGTTTTGGAGTCGGGAAAGATCTAGGTTTGAATTCCAAATTGGTTACCTATTAGCTGTGTGATCTTGGGCATGTCACTTAATCTTTCTGAATATTATCCTATATAATAAAAGGCTGATATACAAATTGTCCCCTCGACCGGGAGTTCAACCAGAAGTTCAACCAGGGGGTGGAGCCAGCCAGCCAACTGCCTGCAGCCCCTGCTCCTGGCCTGATTGCCCCGATTGGGGCAGGCTGGCTGGACCCTACCTGTGCACAAATTTGTGCACCGGGCCTCTAGTTATCTATAAAACTTGAATAATATTATCTATCTCATTGGGTTGCTAAGAAATCAAATAAAATGTAAAGTGTTTAGCAAGGGCTCAGCACAGAGTAAGTGCTTAACAAGTGATAGGTAATAGTAATATACTGTGCTCATATTTGTTTAGTTTTTCAGGTTGTTAAGAAAAGCTTCTATACTATATGGAAAACATTTGATACATGGGCAATGGAAAAATTGGTAATAGTTGGGTCTGCAGAGGGCATAGGAAACCAAGAGTTTACCCCCATCTCACCTCATTCTTGCATAGGAATGAAAAAGCACCATGTGAAGGACAGAGCCCTTTTCCTTCTTCAAAGGAAGGGAACCTCACCTCATTCTTACACAGAAATGAAAAAGCACCATGTGAAGGACAGAGCCCTTTTTCTTCTTCAAAGGAAGGGACGGTGATGTGGAGGAGCTGCCACAGAATCTCTCTCCAAGCTCTCTGACAAGGGGCCAAGGCTTCATGCAGCTCCTGTAACACTTCCTGCGCATTAACCTACTGGGATACCTGCCAGAAACTAGCTGCATGGCAAGGTAAACTGGAGGTTCAATGGCTCCCTGTACTTTACATTCTAGAACAGAGGAAGAAAAAAGAAAGCAAAGGCCTTACAATCAGGAAGATTATAAGACTAGTGAGTATATCTCTACATGTATGAATGTGTTTGTAGACACATGCAAATGTGTGTACCAAGAAAGATCAAGGTGGCTTAATAAAATGGTGGACTCACAAAGTTTCTAAAACTCTAGAGTATTTTAGCTGGAGCCTAACAGAGAAAGGAAAGCAAATCCACATAGGTCACACAGACATCAAGATAAATTCTACTGAGTTAGACAGTAAGAGGCAAGTGGGCAGCCTAAGTTTGCTGAAAGTTGGGGAAAGGAAAGACAACCAAAACCAAAGAAGAGGAATCCATTTCCTATTTCAAACCTAGAAGATGGGGGAGAGCAAAACAGAGACCTAAGACCAAGAAACACAACAGGAAATGGTCAGATAATATGTATCAAAAATTAAAAATGTGTAAACTCTGCAGTTTCAATTTCAGGAATTTATGCTAAGGAAATAATGACAGGTGAACAGTGTTAATTACAGTGCAGCAATTTTAAACTAGTGAAACACCACAGGGGACTGGGTAAAGACACATTCTTACTTCCTGAGAATTACAGCACAAAGACATAAGGACAATATGGTTTGTGTACTTGCCCACTGAGAAGCAAGATCCCTCTCTAGGTGCTATTTATATATTTCAATATATTTGTATTGATTTCAGAGAGGAAAGGAGAGGGATAGAAACAATGATGAGAGAGAATCATTGATCGGCTGCCTCCTACATGCCCTTTACTAGGGATGGAGCCCGCAACCTGGACATGTTCCCTGACTGGGAATCAAACCTTGACCTCCTGGTTCATAGGTCAACACTCAACCACTGAACTACACTGACCGGGTGGTGCAATTTATTTTTTTAATTGATTTCAGAGAGAGAGAGAGAGAGAGGAAGGGAGAGGGATAGAGAGATGGAAACATCAATTGGCTACCTCCTACACAACCCCTACCTGGGATCATGCCCAAAACCCAGGTATGTGCATACTAGTATGTGCCCTGATGAGAATCAACCAGCAACCTTTTGGTGCATTGGATGATGCCCAACTGAAGCACACCAGTCAGGACTCTCTAGTTTTATTGCGCTCCAAAAAACTCCCTTGTGACCAAAAAGGGAAATTCCTTTTGCTGTATATCCTATCACTGTATTTTCAAACACCTACTTCACTCTCCCCAGAGAAGATGTATAATACACGACTGTGTTTAATTTTTATTAGTAAACAAGACAAGTAATGAATGATAACTGGTCAAGGCTACTTTCACTGTTTCTTTAGGCTAAGAAAAAACAAGATTTATCTAGCTGAAGTAACATTTTTAAAAAATGAGAGTTCACTTATATTACTTTATCAGCAATAGAAATAAAAAAATGCAAAAGATCACTCATAGTCCTCTTTTTTCATGTCTGTTTTCATTTGTCAAGTTTCTGTTTAGTCCTTCACCACATACATGTATAATTGTGCATAGCTACAATCAGCAGAGATCAATTTTACTTCATTCCATTTAACATATCAAATGCTTTGCATGTTTAGTCTTTTTTTTAAAAAAATATATTTTATTGGTTTTTTATAGAGAGGAAGGGAGAGGGATAGAGAGTAAGAAACATCAATGAGAGAGAAACATCGATTCAGCTGCCTCCTGCACACCCCCCACTGGGGATGTGCCTGCAACCAAGGTACATGCCCTTGACCAGAATCGAACCTGGGACCTTTCAGTCCACAGGCCGACGCTCTATTCACTGAGCCAAACTGGTTAGGCCATTTTAGTCTTTATAATTATGTTAATAACTGCATAATATCATGCAGACTTGATTTACCATAAATTACTCAAGTATTCTACTGTTAGCATTTAGCTAAAATAGCTTCTAATAATTATTTTGTTAAAAAAAGACTTTTCCTTTGGATGAATTCCCTAGTCTGAAAATATTAGGTCAAAGGGTATATTTTTAGGTTCTTCATTCAACACATGACATGTACTAGGATTTTGAAACATAATGCCAAATTACTTTCAAAAAAGAGTTTTAGTGGCAATATTGTTGTTGTTCCAACACATCTCTATCAGAACTGGGTATTACTACCCTGGCCAGGCACCTCAGTCAGTCAGAGCGTCATCCAGATAAGCCAAGGTTGCAGGTTTGATCTCTGCTCAGGACACATACAAGAAGCAACCAAAGAATGCGTAAATAAGTGGAACAACAAATTGATGTTTCTATCTTCTTCTTTTATGCAAGCGCGCGCTCGCGCGCTCTCTCTCTCAAATCCAAAAAAACCCACACCTGGATATTTATTTCTAATTTACACACAGAAAAATATTTTCCTTTTATCTATATTCAATCTATAATGAAATTTAAATATAATTTCCTATAATTTACAAATTGTACTTCCTCTTATACCAATTATATCTAAATGAACCATTTCTAAATGTTTAAGCTATTTGGGATGTGAATGACATACAGAAAACAGCCATTTATAGGGTAGAGAAATGCTCACTTCTTAAATGTACCTGAATCTGGCCAAAAATACACCTAGGGCCTTCAATCATAAAACCACTTCTTCCACACTTCCTCCTCCTTCACCACCACCATTAATTACATCAACAATTTTATTAAGCACATGTTCTAGGCCAGTGATGGCGAACCTTTTGAGCTCGGCGTGTCAGCATTTTGAAAAACCCTAACTTAACTCTGGTGCCGTGTCACATATAGAAATTTTTTGATATTTGCAACCATAGTAAAACAAAGACATATTTTTGATATTTGTTTTATATATTTAAATGCCATTTAACAAAGAAAAATCAACCAAAAAAAATGAGTTCGCGTGTCACCTCTGACACGCGTGTCATAGGTTCGCCATCACTGTTCTAGGCACTGTGCTAACTAACATCTCATTAACTCTCTTCATGACTGTTAGACCCCCAGAGCAAGGACGATGGACCAGGTACAAAAACTCACCAGAGCAGAAAGCCCTGGAAGCCTAGCAAGGGACAAAACTGGGAAAACAAGAACGTTGCCCCCAGAGCAGCCTATTCTCCCCTAGCATATCACTGGTCAGGTTTTCACTCCCTGACCTCTTCCTCCCTAAAGATAACATCTAGGCCTCAGTTGTATTTGAGCTCCAGGCCCCCAAAAAACAGCAAAACCAGACAAGTTGACTCTGCCTGTGGCTGCCTCAGGACCAGCTACATTATTGACTAATGACCCCCCCTGGCACTGACCAATCAGTGGAGACCAGGCCCTTGAAACGGAACACCGGAAAGCTAATGAATATTCTATTAAGAGCCTCCCTAAGATCTCCTCTAAGATTCCCCCATGCCAGAAAGAGTAGTAAATAACGCTCAGGACAAAGGACCCAGCCCTCTCCTTCCAAGGATCACACCTGTACCTTTCCCCCACCCCCAAGCACTATCCCCTAACCTCTCTAAGGGATCCCATAAGACTTGCAGTTAAGGGAGCAATGGGCAATGGCAGCTCATCCATCCTGGGCTTATGCCCTGAGTCTGTCTCAAAGGCCCCCTTTTCTCTGCGTAGCCCTTCCCTTTGGATATCCCATCCTCCACCCCCTTTTCCTTAAATAAATTCAATTTTTCTTAAATCACCATCTGAGATGGCTATTTAGCCTGCCTACATACCACCAACTTTAATCTTTCAATAACTCTGTTACTTTCTCCATTTATTTTAAAGGTAAGAGAACGCTTAGAATATACATTCAAACCTCGGTTCTCCAACATCTCCCATCTCAAACAATTCAGTTCTCAACCAAGTTGTTCACAGAAAAAATGTCTAGGTTGTGGGGAAAAACTGGGTTTTTGACTTGACAACCCTTTCATGCTGATACCTCAGCAGGACAAAAAGCTTCTCTCTCAAGCATCAAACAAAGGAGACAATGCTTTTGTTGCTGGCATCAAGGATTAACACAATTTTAAAACATAAAGAGGCCATCAAGAATGCTAATATTGCCCTAACTGGTTTGGCTCAGTGGATAGAGCTTCGGCCTGTGAACTGAAGGGTCCCAGGTTCGATTCTGGTCAAGGGCATGTACCTTGGTTGCAGGCACATCCCCAGTGGGGGGTGTGCAGGAGGCAGCTGATCATCGATGTTTCTAACTCTATCCCTCTCCCTTCCTCTCTGTAAAAAATCAATAAAAATAAAAAAAAAGAATGCTAATATTGCCAAAGGTGTGAAAGTGCTCACAAAACCACATCACAGATAACTGAAGAGGTAGAAAAACTGTGGTCGATTTGGATAAACAAAAAGCAGGATTTCCAAGGCAGTGATCCTGAAAAAGCAAAGATGCTACATATGATCTCCTAAAAGACACCTCTGGAAGGAGTGCTGAAAGTGATCCCTTTAAGGCCAGAGGGGTGGTTCAATAAATTTAAGAAAGTGTTTGTTTATACATTAAACAGTACTAGTACATGAGCCATGTATTATATATAAGAAAAGTTAAAATAGGCAATCATTTGTGGGTCTGATTAATTCAATTTACATTCTTTCTAATGGGAACAAATCACTTCTCAATCAGCCTTCAGGAACAAATTAAGTTTGAGAACGTAGGTTCTACTGTATCTTACTTATCCAAGGGCATAAAGCTATTAAGAAATGGGAGCCAAACTCAATCCTCAAATTTCTGAATCCAAATATACAATACAAAGTGATTTAATCAAATTTGTTGGTATAAATGCAGATATTTCTGACATATGTTTACATATTACTTTTCTAGAAAAGAAACAAAAACTTGGAAACTAAAGGCCTAAGCTAAGATCTGACCTGAAAAAAAGGGCAGCCCTAGTCAATTTGGCTCAGTGGCTGGAGTGTCGGCATGTAGAATGAAGAGTCCCAGGTTTGATTCTGACCTCGACTGCAGGCTAGGTATCTGGCCCTGGTCAGGGTGCATGTGGGAAGCAATCAACTGATGTTTCTCTCTCTCTCTCCCCCACTCTCTTCCACTGTCTAAAAATCAATGGAAAAAATACTGAGTGAGGATTAACAAAACAAAAAAAGGGCAAATCTCTGCCTGTTAGTAAGACCAGGAACAGGGGGGGAAAAATCATTCGTCAAGGCGTCCTCAAAATACAGAAATAAGGTTTAATTAAACCCTACTGGCTGCTGAATGGATATTAACCAAGATGCCTACAAAGAAATGCTTCTAGGTTTAATAAGTCTGATGCCCTCACCTGTGCCAAGGGTGGTTTAGAAAATACGCACATATCTAAAATTAAATACCTCAAACTCTGCATACAGTATCACTCTGCCTATACAATCCTTATCCTCAAACCACCCCCTCAGAAAATATCCACTATCTTGAATTGTTTTTTACTCTCTTGGTTTTCCTCTGACCTCCCTGTTCCATAAATATAGGTATTTTCCAAGGTTCTTGGTAGCAGTTCTTCCTGCCTCATAAATACAGGTGTTTTCCAAGGTTCTATTCGAAAATATCAATGGTTCTTACCCATTTTTAGTTCACAGTATTTCCTTTGAAAATCTAATGAGAACTATGAACTACTTTCCACACCACCCTCCCTGCATCGTGCCCAGAAAATACACATAATGAAAAATTTGCAATTTTAGGGAGGTTTATGGAACTCAAGTGTGCCTTCTCTAACCATGTTAACAATAATCCCTTATATATGATTCCCAAACTACTAACTTCAATCTTTACCCCCCTCCCCAATTTCAACTAATTCAGTGGTTCTCAACCTGTGGGTCGTGACCCCTTTGGGGGTCAAACGACCCTTTCACAGGGGTCGCCTAAGACCATCAGAAAACACATATATAATTACTGTTTTTGTGATTAATCACTATGCTTTAATTATGTTCAATTTGTAACAATGAAATTGGGGGTCACCACAACATGAGAAACTGTATTAAAGGGTCGCGGCATTAGGAAGGTTGAGAACCACTGAACTAATTGAAAGCACAAAACTAAACTCATTTTCTCTTCAAATCTGCTTAATTCTCATCCTGCCATCTTCCCAGTTATCCAGGCTGGAGACATCAGTATTAATTTTGACTTCTGGCTCAGTGGTTGAGCCAAAATCAATTTTGCTCTGAATCATTTAAATATGAGCATGTTATCATCATCATCATCATCATCATCTATAGATTTTACCTCTAAGATGTCATATCTGTCCCGTCCCCTCCTCACCTTCTCCCCATTACTAGCCTGGTTTTGCCGCTCATCCATAACCATAGCACTAACATCATATAACTTCTCTCTCTAAAAGCACTACTCCAATGACATCACTCCCTGCTTAAAAATCCTTGGGTCTTGCCCGGCCAGTGTGGTTAAGTGGTTGATCATTCATCTATGAGCCATGAAGTCACTGTTCGATTCCCATCGGAGCACATGCCTAGGTTGTGGGCTCAATCCCCAGTAAGGGGCGTACAGGAGGTAGCCGATCAATGATTCTTTCTCATCACTGATGTTTCTTTCTCTCTCCCTCTCCCTTCCTCTCTGAAATCAATAAAAATATATATTAATTTTTTTAAAAAATCCTTGAGTCTTGTCTCTCCATTCTCCACAGAATAAAATCTTAGCTTGACATTCAAGGGCTTCCACAATTTTATCCTAATGAACCTTTCCAATCTTAATTTCACAACTCTCTTCTAGACACATAAAGCTCTTGTCACACCAGATTCTCAATATTTCTCATAGTGCTTTCCTTCCAGGGAGCAGGCCCATGCTCCTTTCCATTCTCCCTCTTCCTCCCCCACTGGAGTGCATATCCTAAATGTCGAGAGACCCCATGAGACTGGAACAATGGGCAGAGGAAGCTGGTCCAGGGCTAATCTTCTGAACCCGTCTCTAAGGCTTCCTTTTCTGACTTCTCAGTGAGCCAAAGTAGCCCGGCCTAGGCTCATTTCTTTCCTATATTATTTCTAGAGAGCCAAGGCTCTCTCCTGTTGCTTCTTCAATCCTAAGCCCTTCCTTATTGCACTGTTGCCAGCTTTAATAAATATATTCGCAAAATAAAACTTTAAAATTCCTCATACATGGTTGATACCTTCCCCCATAAAAATACAGATTTCAGGTTTCTTTTTAAAAAGGACAAAAATCTATTAATGCTAGGCCCAAATTGCTGCATGGCTACAACTAGCTGGAGCCAAGAATTCCTTCTTGGCTCTTTGCAGTCTCCACTACTTCTTACTTTTGTGCCTGGCAGGCTTCTTTTATTTAGCTGTTCTGTCTGATTTGTACACAATCCGAGTTTGTAACCCTAAACCAGGAAAATATACCTATACATCCTTGTAGTCAGACCCATGATCCAATTAAGTTTATACTACCTCTCCTTCTTTAAATAATTTAGTAAAAATATGACCGTACTGTTATTGATTAAAACATAGGCTGGCCATCTTTGCTATTATTCCCGAGCTTACTGGCCTTCCAGTTTGAGTGTCATTCCATAGCACAGGGCAATTCCCACCCCAGGAATCAGACTACAGAAAACTTTACAAAATATCTCCGCTGCTTTTATCACAGAGGAAGACCCACTGCCTCAGCAGAGATTTCAATATTATAGCGCCAAGCCAGATAACTAGGAAAGGACCTGACTTTTTAGCATTTGTGTACCCTCAGTTAAGTGCTGGTGAAACTTAGGTATATATGAATAGGTGATTTTAGAATATAAATGGTTGTGGCATACTTTTCCTACTGAATACATTTAAATCATTTTATTGATGATAATATTTTAATACACTGAAACTTAACTTACTATTGAGAATCAAACAAGAACTCCTCCTCCCCCAAAATTCTCACATAGTATCCAAAGACAGTTCTAATTGTTTAAATAATTTTCCTTTCTTTCAAAGGGAAGTCTCAGGAATTGCCAAGAGCATTGGAAAAACTTTTGATTCACTATCACTAATACTATTTTTGAATAAGATATTGTTCACCTGAAGTATTTCCCAAGATGTCCACACCACCTTATCAGCACTCGATAAGTGGTAATATCCATTTTAGAGAGAGGGAAACAAAGGCACAGCTAAGGGAATCATTTGCCAAATGTCACAAATTTCAGAGAAAAGCAGTGTTCCTGGTTCCCTGCTTTGCTTCTGGAAGCTAAACAAAACAAAGCAAAAAACTCTATCTATAAAAAGAAACAGACTTAAGGTCATGAGGACATAGGAAGACAGAAATCATATGTATTAACAGTAGGTTAAATTATTACTTAATATTATTCTCACCTTCAAAATAATAAGTGCCAGAAGCAAGACACTATGATGATTACTTTAATTTACAATTCAGCAACATTTGCTGGGCAAAACACTATAATGGTATGTGTGGAAAATGGAATTAATTTCTCCAAATAAGAGTTTCTTTCTACTCCAAGTGACAATGAGACTAGAAAAATGAAGTTTTGTAGAGACTTGCCCCAACTACATAGTTTTAAAAGCTTTTGTATGACAAGCAGCCTTCAACAGAAGAGGAAATGAAAGCTTGGCCCCAACCACCATGGTATTATTTCCTTCCTTAAAACTCATGTTTAAATCTTTTCCTGTCTATAATAATAAAAGCGTAATATGCTAATTAGACTGGACATCCTTCCGGATGCTGCTAGGGAAGCCAGGGGCCCAGCCAGGGGCCCTGGGTGTCAG
>NW_005354465.1:453194-458929 GCF_000412655.1 Myotis brandtii | reverse complement strand
GGGGGGAGGCCTACTCTTGCACGAATTTCGTGCATCAGGCCTTTAGTATCCTTTATAAAAAAAACACTTCTCCTAGTACTTAAGACTTTCTTGATTTACAGCAACCATCTCTCTTCCAATTAATCAAGATGTTTCTGTCCAGGGTAAATTTACCCAACCATTATGACATTACTTGTCTATTCACATAGAGCGAGGTGAAAATGGAGAGAGCAGCTAGGCCTCATCTCATCTTATCTTTTCTCACTCTTCATTCAGAATCATTTTCCACTTCTAGGCCCTGCCTCTTTTCACTTGTCAATCATCTGACATCATACTATTTGTGCCCTTCTGTTCCAATCATATCCACCATAACCAATCATAGATTAACTTATTTTATCCATGACTGTAATTGTGCTGGTTATATAGCTTACTGATAAATTTTTCCCTTCATTCACTTATGATTGTCTTCTGTCAGTCTATATAAAAATATTCTACTTATACTTAATTTTTCTCTCTTCTGAGTCCTTTTCACGGAGACTATTGTGCAAAGAGAAAACATGTACATCAAGATACCGCCAGATACACATTCCCTGTCTATTCTTATAAACAACTTTTGATTCTATTCCCTAAAAGTGAATGTTTGCCAAGAGCTATTTTAAATGCTTCTACTTTTATGCTAGCAGGTTTTCACTATCATGTATCCTGAATGATGCTCAGTCTTTCCAGGTGTCTTTCCTCCATCTTTCCTTTGAGGCCTCTGACTTAAAAAGCAACATAAATTAAAAAATGAAGCCAAAAAAAAAAAAAATCTAGAAGCACTGGCATAACTATATATATGGCAAGAGGCCTACAGAAATAGGCTCCTCTAAAGATTTATCAGAAATGTAGAACTGGGAAAAGGAACAGAAAAAAAAAAGAGAGGAAGAAATCACCAAAAAATAGAAGGAAATGTAAAGGAGAGTCAAGCAATCTCCCCCCAAGAGAAACTGATGGGGAAAATGAGCAATAAGAGGTTCTAGAGCATGTAGAGCCATATATCCAGGGCCTAGGATAAAGTTCACACCCCCCAGACACTTACCGTGTTGCATTTTGTGCCACACACCACCTGCCTATGATTCAGCCACTGAGATGCAAACACTTTATTCAGGGTCCCAAGATGAAACTCTCTCTCCTTCAGGAGACTGGGAAGTTGCTGTGCTGCGTAGCCATGCAACACACGAGAGTAGCTGGTTTCATTCTGTAGCATGACTTCTCGGTTCTTCAGGTAGTACACTAAGGATCTCTTCACTGGGGGGAGTCTTTTCCTTTTGTGATGGGAGTGATCCCAGCCAAACTGTGGAAAGCAATATTAGAAATCAGGGCTTTGGCTACCCTTCCTTCAGCACAAGGGATCCTAGTGTATTAGGGAAACCACCAAGAACTCATCCTGCAGGATTTACATGCAACAGAAATATAAGAACAGGAATCTCAACCCAGACTATCCAGTTTAACTCTTCCAACGCTGAAAAGATGCTGCTCAGAGTCAAACCTACCTATGAGAAAGGAGGAACGAAAAGACAAGGAAATGGAAGCAGAGACCAACAAGGACAAAAGGTTTACTAGGCCTTTTAGGACTGAAAGATTCAGAGTCCCTAAAGTTATCCTTGACAGGGAAGGGAATGATGGGCTGAACGATTACCATACTAACCTGGGCTGCATCTCTACCCAGGCCCCTTCTCCCTCTCAGCCTGTACTCCCCTCGGAGCATGAAGGATGCAGCCCAAGGAGCCAGATTTAGGGTCCCAGGTCTTCCAGGATGCACTATTAATGGCCGCCCCCATGTCACGAGGCCCCACGCTCCAGGCAGTTGTAGAATTCCAAAATCAAACACCAACGGGGTGGAAGGCACGGGAAATCAGAGTCCGAATACGCGTCCAACAAGGTCTTCCCCTCCAAAGGGGGCGGTATAGAGATGATACCTGGCAATTGCTGTTTGTTCTAAGGATTCAAGGGCCAGCTCAGGGGTTGTGTATCCACAGCGAGACCCCTTCCTATATTAGAAACGCAACCATCCCTGCTTCCCGGGGCCCTTGTAAAAAAAGACTTCACTCTCCCTCCCCCTGTTTTCTGGGAGGTTCGTTACCGATGCCCCTCGACTTCGATTTTCTCTCCTCCAAAGCCCAGATCTGGTTTCTCAAGCCTCATTCCCGGCTGCAGACCTTCCGCAGTGTATGCACCATTTTGAGGTTCCCCTTTAGCTCCTCACCCCGGCCTCCCTGCTCTCCAGTGAACTCCTGATGGCCCAGCCCTGACTCTACAGGTCGGGGCTCCACTCCCCCCAGCCCATCCCTAACTACAGACCCTGGATCCCGGTACCGGTTCCGCAATCTGCAAACCCTATCCCCCTCGGGGTGTCTCGGCCTTCCCACCCGAGTCCCAACCCTCTCAGCCCTCACCTGCGGGCCCTGAGCGTCACTCCCAGTTCTCGGCGAGGCTGGCGCTTTCCGCTTCCTGCTAACTGCTTTCCGGGCCATAGTGGGCAGCGCCGCCGCGGCCCCGCAGCCACATGGGGCGGGGGAAGCGAGGGGTAGCCAGACCGCGGGTCATATACTGGGCCCCCGGGGCCGTGCACTTAGTGTGCCCGGCCCGGAAAATGGCCCGGACCCGGGGCGTCAGTAGGAAAAGGGGAGGCAGGCAGAAGGGAAGGAGAGGAGGAGGACCGAGGCTGGGAAAGAGAAAAGGAAAAGAAAACACGAACAAGAAGCTTTCCGACGAGCCAGTCTAGAAAGGACGGCGAGCGGCTAGAACCAAAACACCCCCTCCCCCTCGTCCGCGCTCCGTCACTCCTGCGCAGCCGCACTTCGCAGCGCGTCGCCATGGAGACGCCGCGGGTACTAAAGGGGCGGGGTTTAAAGCTCGGAGGAGAGTTCGCATGTGTTGCACGGCGGCCGACCGCCCCTTTCTAACGGTAGTAAAGTGGCCGCAGGAGGCCACAGGAATCTGGGTTCCCGCCACCGACCTCAGACCCCGCCCGCCCATCCTCATGCACCCGGAAGTGAGGACAACTAACGCTCCCCGCCTCGGGGAAGGAACCCCTCCCAGCACCCGCCTTTACCCGGCAGCCTCCACTGATTAGCTCCCTTCTAGCGCCGCAGGTTTCCCCGAGCCTTGGGCACGCCGAGCCCGGGCGCCAAAGGGCTGGACCCTGTGGGAGGAGACAGAACCTTCTCCCCTGCATCCTCACTAGGTGGAGTTCAGTCCAGAACCCTTGCCAGTATGGCCATACTTTCCCTCGGAAGAGAACCTGCCCTGCCCAGCATAACCAACCCAGGTGGAGCCCTCACCCCGCCAGCCCCCGCTCCCGCCTGACCCTCTCCAGCCCTAACCCGTAACAGCCCCTCGGTCACCTCGCCTCCCTTTAGATTCCCTTGGCTTGTCGGCCACATTGTCTTTTGTGTTTTGTGAAATAGGCTTCACTCCGCCCTGGCCGGTGTGGCTCAGTTGGTGGAGCTTCGTCCCATGCACCCAGAGGTCACGGGTTGGATTCCGGTCAGGGCACATGGCCGAGTTTCGGGCTTGATCCCCAGTAGGGGACGTGCCGATGTTTCTCTCTCTAAAGAAAATAAATAAATAAAAATAAAAGAATAAATAAAAAACATTTTTTTAAAATATGCTTCACCCCATAATTTATGTTTCTTACATTTCCAATGCGGTCCTAAACTGAGGACTGGAATAGGGGATGGCCACTGCCTGCCTCCCTCTGGGGACCCAGGTTATATCTCTATCAGGGCAGATTGGATCAAATCCTGAACCATAGAGAAGAAAGTGGCCATTGGCTTCTCAGTCCAGTTAGGGCTGGCATTGGTCACCAGATGAGAGGGTTTCTTTAGGATCACCCTGGCTCCCATTGTCAGAAGATCCTGTAGGAATTTGAGGCCAGCCTCAACATTCCTCAGGCAAAACAAAAAAAAAACCACCCTGCAAGGAAGCAGGAATGCTTTCTTGTGGCTGATCAGACTCAGGCTGCAATGCCCAGTTACCTGCTGGTCCCTTCAGGCTTCAGGCCTCATACCTTCAGGGAGCTCTGTTGGCCCATGTGAAGTTCTGCTTCCAAAGAGATTTGGGTTTGTTTTCCAAGTTGAACCGGAGACCAGTGACCAGATTGAGATAGGATCCTTCGCCATCACCGATCAGCACTGCCACTAACCCCTACTGCCACCTTGGGAAAGGCAGCCTCATCTCACTTGGTCAGGCCTGTTCCTTTAGAGACATACACACAGTGAAGGGGTCAGAAGTGGGTCAGCTGTCTTTTTTCTTTTTTAGCCTGTTGTTCTAATTCTGTCTTGCCTCACAATGCCCTGAAGGCAGGAGTCCATTGAGCAAGAATCTGGAATTCCGCCCTAACCGGTTTGGCTCAGTGGATAGAGCATCGGCCTGCAGACTCAAGGGTCCCAGGTTCGATTCCAGTCAAGGGCATGTACCTTGATTGCAGGCACATCCCCAGTAGGGAGTATGCAGGAGGCAGCTGATCGATGTTTCTCTCTTATGCATTCATTGGTTGCTTCTTGTATGTGTCCTGACCAGGGATTTATACCTGCAACCTTGATATATCTGAATGACACTCTTAACCAACTGAGCTATCCAACCAGGGTTGAAATTTCTATATCTTGATCTTGCTGGTGATTATACTAGTGTATCCATATGAAAAATTTCATGAAGCTGTATATGTAATATTTGTGCAGTTTATGTAAGTATACTACAGTTCAGTCATGCGCCACTTAATGACGGATATGTTCTGAGAAATGCATTCTTAGGCGATTTCCTGGTTTTGTGAATGTCGTAGAGTGGGTTTACACAAACCTAGATGGTATAGCCTACTACATACCTAGGCTATATTGTAAAGTTTATTGCGCCTAGAGACAAACCTGTCCAGCATGTCCAGTATTCAGTAAGCAATTGCAACTCATAGTATCTGTGTATCTAAACATATCTAACCACAGAAAAGGTACAGTAAAAAAAAAATGGTATTGCCCTAACCGGTTTGGCTCAGTGGATAGAGCGTCGGCCTGCGGACTGAAGGGTCCCGGGTTCGATTCCGGTCCCTCTCCCTTCCTCTCTGTAAAAAAAATCAATAAAATATATTTAAAAAAAAAAAATGGTATAAAAAATAAAAATCGGGCCTTAGCTGGTTTGGCTCAGTGGATGGAGCATCGGCCTGCAGACTGAAGGGTCCCAGGTTCGATTCTGGTCAAGGACACATCCCCAGTAGAGGGCATGCAGGAGGCAGCCAATCAATGTTTTGCTCTCACATCCATGTTTCTCTCTTTCCTTCTCCTTCCCTCTCTCTCGAAAAATCAATTTTTTAAAAAAATCTTAAAAAAAAAACAAAACCTGAGACACAGGCCCTGGCCGGGGAGCTCAGTTGGTTAGAGTGTCATCCGATATGCCAAGGTTGCAGGTTTGATGCCCAGTCAGGGCACATATAAGAATCAACTAATGAGTGCATAAATAAGTGGGACAACAAATCAATGTTTCTCTCTTTCTGATCAATAAATAATTTTTAAAAAAATATTGTTGTTCTAAAAAAACAACAACAACTAGGTTACATACACACACATTAGCCTAGGCCTACATAGTATCATCAGGAGCATCAACATCACTGTCTTCCACATCCACATTTTGTCCCACTAGAACAGTGGTTCTCAACCTTCCTAATGCCGCGACCCTTTAATACAGTTCCTCATGTTGTGGTGACCTCCAACCATAAAATTATTTTC
>NW_005354465.1:415993-452899 GCF_000412655.1 Myotis brandtii | reverse complement strand
CACGCGAGCCACATGCGGCTCTTTGGCCCTTGAGTGTGGCTCTTCTACAAAATACCACGTGCAGGCGCGCATGTACAGTGCGATTGAAACTTCTTGGCCCATGTGCAGAAGTCGGTATTTTGTGGAAGAGCCACACTCAAGGGGCCAAAGAACCGCATGTGCCTCGCAAGCCGCAGTTTTCCGACCACTGCCCTATGGTAACAGTGCTGACTTCTAAAATATCTCCTGAAGGACTTGCCACAGGTTCTTCTTGAGGAGGTGTCACTCTTTTTAGAAATATGTCCATGGGCATTTGCTTGTTTTGCTTATTTTTTCCATCAGATTTGCTTCTAACCAGCTAATGCATCATAAATATGCTGATGAATGAAAACCTTGCAGTGTTGGAGTCCATGTTTTGAACTTTTCAAGGACTTATTAAGGTCTAAAAAAGCTTTTGCTACTCTCCACTGTGAATTTTCTTGGGGGTTCTTATTTTTCTTCACCTGCAGTTTCTCTTTCTTTTGCTTCTTCTTCAGCTATGCATTCCTGTTCCCGTTCTAACAAACCTTTATTAGCCAATTGCTCAGGAACCACCTCTAGGAACTCCTCAATGTCATCCTTATCCACACCCAGGTTAAAGTTGTCTGCTTCCAGATGCCATTCATACACTCCTTGGGGATACCACCCCAAGCTCGAGCAAGGTTCTTGTTGCAGTCATAGATGTTATAATCCTTCCAGAATTGCATCAGTGTCTTCCTCAGCTGCAGCAAAAGCCTGGGCAAAGGTCCTCCTCAGGTGGTAGGCCTTAAAAGCT
This sequence comes from Myotis brandtii, assembly GCF_000412655.1. Taxonomy (NCBI): domain Eukaryota; kingdom Metazoa; phylum Chordata; class Mammalia; order Chiroptera; family Vespertilionidae; genus Myotis; species Myotis brandtii. The sequence continues at coordinate 452,106 of NW_005354465.1, read as the reverse complement.
GCTATAACTCCTTGACCCATTGATTGCATCAGAGAGTGGTATTTGGAGGGAGATTTGATTTTGGGATAAAGATCACCAATAAAAGAAGAATGTTCTGGAGTGTTATCCACAATAAACAAAATCTGCCCTGACTAGTGTGGCTCAGTTGGTTGAGCATCATCACATACAACTGTTATGGGTTCAATCAGCGAGATAGACCACTGACTCAGAATTTAAATTTTAAGAGCCTTTATTAAGCTGGCCAGCTGACCACAATTGTGTCCCTCCCGTAGGAGTCCCACAACTTGCAGTGCTGACCAAAAGTACAGCAAGACCTTTTATCTGCAAAGACTTGAAAGTATTTTTTTTAAAAAAGAAAAAACAAACTGCAAAGCGGTTCATTAGCCGTTCCTGGTACTGGCAGGGTAAAAAGTTTACATAAAATTTACGAGCAGGGTCACACCTGGCTGGGTTTAATCATAACACATTGCTTTTCTAGCGAGATAATTAGCAATTTTTCTCTCCCATGGTCTCTGCCCCTAGCACAACACCAAAGGGTCGCCAGTTTGATACCCAATTAGGTCACATGCCCAGGCTGCAGATTCAGTTTGGGGTGTGTAAGAGAGGCAACTGATCATTGTTTCTCTTTCACATGGATGTTTCTCTCTCATATAATAAAAACGTTAAAAAAAAAAAAAAAGCAAAATCTTGAAAGGTACTTCCCATTTTGCTGGGATAGCAATCCAAGAGGGCATCTTGAAAAGGACCTTGGTCGTCCTTAACATTTCTGTAGAACACTGGTTGTGTGTACTTATTGATATGCTTGAAAGCCCTGGGGTTCTCACTGTGCCAGATCACATAAGGTTTCAATTTGTAGCCTGCAGCATCGCCACAAGCAATACAATTGTCTTGTCCTTAAAAGCCTTGAAAACTGGCACTAACTTGGCCTCCTCAATACAAGAAAGTCCTTTCAGGCATCTGTTTCCAGAATAGGGAGTTTTCATCCATATTGAATATTTGCTCTGGCAAGTAATTTTCCTCCACAATCAGCACATCTAGAGTTTTCAAAAATTCTTTAGTTGCCTTTACATCAGCACTGTCAGACTCACCACTCACTTTTTATTACATAATGAATAACAATTCTTAAATCACTTAAACCTTGCAGAGCTGGCAGTAAATTCAACATTGTAGTCAGGTTCCAGCTTTTCTTTCGATATCACAGATTTTTTGCTTTGGCTGTGATCATCACAGTGCTGAGAGGGTAGATATGCTTATATGTCTAGTCATTAGAAGTTTCTCCATGTCTGATATAAGCCCTTCTCAAATTTTTGTTAGTCTTATTGCCTTCAATGAAGCAGATCCTTCAACCTAACAGCTTCCGTCACTTTGTTCTTCAACATTATTATAGCTATGGTGGAATGGGACATGCCTGACTGGGGAGCAATAATCATCACTGATTTCCATCTTTGTAGTCCTTGATCACTCTTAATTTCTTTTCCAGATCAATCACTTAAATGTGGCTGTTAGCTGGTAATGTTAGTGGTGGATTTTTGTACACTTAGGGTCCATGACAAGCAAAACAACACAAAATTAAACCATGCACAAGGGGATATGATGCAATCAAGGGACATTACATGGCATATGTTTTATAGCAAGCTTTCTTTGTAAATAATTAAATTTATGGGGTAACATTGGTTAACTTTCGGGTATACAACTTTATAATACAACATCTGTATATTCCAAAATCTAGTTTCCTTTTGTCATGTGGACATAAGAAACACGTTCAAACCTGCAGAGAATTTTCTTGAGTTTATTTTTTTCATTTGATTTTAGAGAGAGTGGAAGGGAAGGAGGGAGAGAGGAGAGAGAGAAAAACAGCAGTATGAGAGAGACATATCAATTGGTTGCCTCCCACACGTTCCCCAACTGAGGCAGGGGATCGAATCCACTTTTGACTAGGAATTGAACCCATGAAGCTTTGGTGTGCACGCTGAAGCTCTAATCGTTGAGTTACATAGGCCAGGGCTTTTATGAGTTTATTTAAGCCAAACTGATGACATATGCCAGGGAGCAAGATCTCAAATGCCGAATTTCCAATATCTGGCAAGACTTCACAGAATACCATAGTGCAGTGACTCTCATGTACCCACCCATTTCTGATCACCAATTGCTCACAACCAGTCCTGCCCTCTCCTGTGATTTTTAAAAATATATCTTTTTTATTGATTTCAGAGAGGAAGGGAGAGGGAGAGAGAGATAGAAACAATCAATGATGAGAGGGAATCATTGATTGGCTGCCTCCTGCATGTCCCCCACTGGGGATCTGGCCTGCAACCTAGGCAAGTGCCCTGACCAGGAATGGAATTATGAGCTCCTGGCTCATAAGTCGACACTCAACCACTGAGCCACTGCAGTTGGGCTCTCCTGTGATTTTTTTTTTTAAAGCAAATCTCTGTTTTTTTTCTTCTGTAAGTGTTTAAGAATGCATCTCTCCAAAATAAGGGCCCTTTAAAACATAATCACACACACACAAAGAAAATTAAAACATAATCACAAAACTTTTCACACCTAGAAAAAGTCAATAATACCTTAATATCATTAAATGTCTACATTTCAAAAAAGAAGAAATACTATAAAAGTATTTGGACAAGTTGAATTGAATCATACATGCTTAATTACAGTAATTTCTCTTGTTTGCTTGCATAGATTCTTGTGAACAAACAAAGCAGAGGTTGCCACAATTCTCTGTGATCTATCCTTAATGTGATGGGGCTAATTAACTGTCCTTGTTGGCTAAGGGCTCAGGAGGAAAGCATTTCTGTTAGGGAAAAGGACTTGGGATTTTAATTTATATAAACCATAATAAAAACATAGGAAGAAAAGAGACTTGGAGAACACAGGAGCATGAATTGGCATAGATAATAAGCCCTTAATAAGTGCTTTCTTATGATGTGAAGATGTTAGAGTTCTCTGAGACATGTGAATGGTAATTATTTCACCCACTGTATAAATCTCTTTCAGGTCCTGGTGCATATATTATTAAAAGTAGAACTCATCCTTTCACAGAAAATTGAAGCCAAAAAAAGTCAAGTCATTCAGTCAGACAGCAAATGACTGAGAACTAGAACTCAGGGCCTCTGGTCTACCTTATTTTCAACTCTGTCACATGAACTATCTGGGTTCATTTGAAGTTGCAAGTGGTATTTATGTTAGCATTTTCCTAGTACTCTCATGCTTTCTCTTTTTTCAGTATCTGAAATGTTTTATCCAGAACATCAACCATTTTGAGTGCAGAAATTCTATTTTTAAAACTATTACCAAGGAATAAATGCAATAAATATTTTTGTGATTCTCCTCCAATAAGTGTGCATGTGTATTTCTTTCATGTAAGGATGTGTTTATTTAAAAAAAAACACAGACATAAATTCTCCCTATTATTTAACATATTATGAGAACTTTCCCATGTTATTTATATATCTTTTCAAAACATGATTTTTAATGCTGAAAACTAATTCAACAAAAGAATGTACTGCCCTTGACCGGAATCGAACCTGGGACCTTTCAGTCCGCAGGCCGACGCTCTATCCACTGAGCCAAACCGGTTTCGGTGCAAAACATGATTTTTAATGCTGAAAGCTAATTCAACAAAAGAATGTACTATAATTTATTTATTTTAAATTTTATTTATTTATTTATAGAATGAAAGAAAGGGAGACAGAGAGAATCATCAGTGGAGGAAGAGGTAAAAAAATGACTTCTTAAAATATATAACTGAAGCCAATTTTTGAAGGATGCAGAGTTTTAAGGAAGAAAGATAGGTAGAAGCTGGCTTTAATTGCAAGGGCAAAGGAAAGTGATTGCTATATACCCATCTGTCAGTTACTAATGGGCTCCTCTCTGTTTAGCTGGGTGCTTGGCAGTCGGCTATACTACATTTAAAAAATATATATGTTTTTATTGATTTCGGAGAGAGAGATGAGAGAGAAACTTTGACCAGCCACCTCCTGAAGAATGTCCCCGACTAGGGATCAAGCCCAAGGTGCCCACACCCAGAATCAAATTGGCGACCTCCTGGTGCATGAAATTATGCTCAACCAACTGAGCCACACTGGCTGGGCAGCTATACTACATTTTTAACCTCTCTTGCAGATGTATATGACAATGTGACTACAATCTGGCTGCCAAAAGGAAAGTGAGCAGCAGTGATTTTGGTAAATCTTACCTTTAATAGGAAGCTGCTTGACCCTCTTTCCTCTTTGCAGTGTATTAATGGTGAGTCAACCTTGACCCTATGGACTGAGTGTAATACCATGGGTGGAGTAACAAGTTAGACAGAACTGAGTTCCAGGGCACAGAGCCCCTAACCAGTCCTGCATGGTCTAATAGCTCAGACTTTTACCTGGGAGAAAAACACAACTTTAATCTTTATTAAGCCACTGATATTTTTGTCTCCACCTACTCAATATCCTAACTAATAGTTGAGAGAAAGGCAATGAGGATATGAAATCTACTTAGAAAGTCAAACTCCTCTGTCTTCTCTTTTTTTCTTCTTCACTGCCTCTCTTCTAATCCATTCTCCTTTTTCTGTAGTTAAGTATATGTGTACACACACACACACACACACACACACACACACACGCTCCTTCCTATCCCATGGTTCCAGATTTTTAGCTCCATATATTAACAGACTCACATCTTCTGTGCTGTGTGTTTTTCCTGCTTAATCCAGATACCAGTGAAGCAGCCCTGAAGATGGACATCATGTGCTCCCTCAGAGGCTCTCCCCAGAGCACAGTGAGGCAGTAGGCATCTGACCAAGCTGTGGACAGGCACATCTCTTTGGTCACACTGGGCAGAGGGTATTGTTTTCTTTGTACAATAGGATTTGTAAGGAGTAGAGGAGTTGTATTGTTCCTGGGAAGCTTTCTCTCTTTCCATAAAAGGGCATTTCGAGGAAGTCTTCAATGTGGGCAATCACAAATGCCTTATGTTTTCCCTTTCCATCAAAACTAGTTTCTCTACACTACCTTACAGGGTATTTTTAAGTATTGTTTTGGTCTTCCTAGTATCCATGCATTTGGTCACAGAATCTAATTTTACTCTTAATTTTAATTTATGTGGTTTGACTTGGGGCTGACATTGCCATTTGACTCTAGGATTGAATACATAATCTAGTTCTGGCCAAGCTGGAGATATTAGGGGAAAAAATGCTTTTGAAATGATGGGGTTAGCCCTAGCTGGTTTGGCTCAGTAGATAGAGCGTCGGCCTGCGGACTGCAGGGTCCCAGGTTCGATTCCAGCCAAGGGCACATGCCTGGGTTGCAGGCTCGATCCCCAGTAGGGAGTGTGCAGGAGGCAGCCAATCAATGATTCTTTCTCATCATTGATGTTTCTATTTCTCTCACCCTCTCCTTCCCTCTCGGAAATCAATAAAAATATATTTTAAAAAATAAAATGAAATGATGGGGTTACTACACTAGGAGAATATAAGGCTGTAGCTGCTGGGATCAATTTGCCATCCCATGAAGGGAACATATCTAAGAATAAAGTCAATACCAAGGAAAACAGACCAAGAGACAGAAGTCAACCCTAGTGACTTTGTCTAGAAACCTCATACTCTATTCTACTTTATAACCCTTTATGCTTTTTAAAACACTATCATAGCACTGTTATGCTTGAGTCTTTCAAAAACCCTGAGAAATAGATGGTATCATCCCCATTCTATAGAGGAGGAATTTGAGACTCAGAGAGGTAAAGGCAACTTGCAAAAGCCACATAGCAAATTAATTGCAGAGGCAGGACTAAAACCATATTAATTGCCACCCAATCAAACAGTACACTGTTAGGGACATCATTTACCCTCTGTAGTGGGGAGATCAACACAAAGGCCCATCGAACTCTAGGCACAGGTAATTCTGTTACGTCATTTATCCCTCTAGTCTTTTGTAAAGCTCCCTCCCCTTAGTCAGAGCCAAGGGTATCTCTTACACCAGATTTTGCACACCTGTCACTATGAAGGTACAGTCAGTGCTAGTGACAAATGGTTCTCTCACCCTCCACAACTAGTTAAGGATGGGATCAGAATCAAGCAGTAATCACTATTCCAGGCTCCCAGACCAAGTCTTAACATTAATGAGTATGTTGATAATGGAGTTTTTCCTACCATTAATGGGAATTCAGCTGAAATAATCGGCAAGAAACCACAAGAGAGAAATTTCTGGCTGCAGTCGAGAGATCATATTTCAGCTGGATTCTCCTTAATATGTGAGTCAGATGGGAGATGGTGGGGGCCAGGGGAAGAGGCAAAGGATGAAACATGATTCAGGAACTTATAAAAGAGGGAGAAGAGGAACCCTAGTGTTTCTGGGAAGGAATGTCAAGATGTAGCACTTTTCCCAAGCAAAAGTCTTTCATATTTTCCTTCCCTCTTTTTGTTTTTTTTCAGTCTTGTTGTATAGGGATTAAAAAATGCTGGGACCTTAGCCGGTTTGGCTTAGCGGATAGAGTGTCAGCCCGTGGACTGAAGGGTCCCGGTTCAATTCTTGGTCAAGGGCATGTACCTGGGTTGCAGGCACTATCCTCGGACCCAGTCTGGGTGTGTGTCTCTCTCACATTGATCTTTCTCTCTTTCTCTCTCTCCCCCTCCCTTCCATTCTCTCTAAAAATCAATGAAAAAATATCCTCAAGTGAGGATTAACAACAACAGAAATGCTGGGGATTTAATTTCTCTAATTACTTTAGAAGCCCATCTGTGCCCCACTTTGGTGCATGAGCCACTGCTCTGACAAAGGAACCATGTGCTAATCTGGCCAGTTCTCCCTTTCTACAGCCATCCCCACTCCTTACTTCCTACCATCTGGCTATGGGATCACTTTTGTCAGAGAGTAGGGCTGGGATGGAGCTCTAGAAATCCTCCCTACCCAGTTGTGCCCTGATACCATGGGGGCTGGCAAACATCAGAGGACCGTATGACATCAGCCCACAATTTTTAAAAAAATATATTTTATTGATTTTTTACAGAGAGGAAGGGAGAGGGATAGAGAGTTTAGAGAGTTAGAAACATCGATGAGAGAGAAACATTGATCAGCTGCCTCCTGCACACCCCCTACTGGGGATATGCCCGCAACCAAGGTACATGCCCTTGACCGGAATCGAACCTGGGACCCTTCAGTCCACAGGCCAACGCTCTATCCACTGAGCCAAACTGGTTAGGGCAGCCCACAATTTTTTTTAAAAAGTATTTTTATTGATTTTTAGAGAGAGAGGACGAGAGAAACATTGATGTGAGAGTAAAACATCGATAGGCTGCCTCCTGCATACCCCCTACCAACAACCCCAGCACATTTCCTGACCAGGAATTGAACTTTCCTCTCTCTCTCTCTCTCTCAAAAAAAAATCAATGAAACCTCCCTTCCCCTCTCTCTCTCTAAAAAAATCAGTGAAAATATATCTTCATTGATGAGGATTAAAAAGAAAAAAAAGCATTTATCACACTTCTGGCAAAATTTCATAGCCTTATTTGGGTGCATTGGACGATGCCCAACCAGCACAGCCCACTCCTGACCACCAACCAATATCCAAGTACTGCATCTGGGTGGAAGCCTACTCTGGCTAAAGGACTATTTCACCCCCTCTCCAAGGAGACTTTTGCAGCTTTATCTCCCTTTTGCAGACCTGACTTAAGCTCAAGGCTGAGTCATCAGGGTGAGCATGAGAATATCTTTTCTATACTTAAATATAGGCTAATGACATTATAGCAGAATTTTAGTAATGCTATTATATTGATCTGGTTAAAATAATATATTTCCTATAATGAAATATCATGAACAAAAATGGATTTTTCAAATTTTCATTTTATCATCTAGAATGAGACTGGGTGAGCTGTTTGGGAAGAGGAGAAAGTTGGTTTAAATTACTGCTTCCTCCCCCCTCCCCACACCCCCATTGAGCAGCAATTTTCCTTCAACTTCATTTCATGTATTCCTCCCTACTCTCCCAAGAATATGGGGGAGAAATAAAATAGAGCTAAACATGAAACAAAAGGAGTAGAAAAGAGGAAAGTTGCCTATTTTTCTTATCAACTTTTCTTTCCTGCATATCACTGTTCACTCTACCCAGTCATTTCTCAGACTAATCTGCAGCCCACCGCCTCACCACCAGCCTTCCAGAGCGTCCCCTTCTTACTGGAATAAGCGACACCTTTTGGTTCAGGGCTGGCACTGGTCCTGTACAAAGTCCATTAAGTGGACCTTGTTCTCCCCTCTGTCCGTGTTTTACAAGAACCTTGTTCTGTTTCTGAGTGCAATACCCCCAGGGAATCAGCGTGAGCTCAGGGTTTCTCTTTCTCTCTCAGGACCTGGAAATGCTTCTCCTTTTCCTGGTAAACCTTCTGGCCTGAGATAGAATCACTAGAGTCTGGTCACCTGACGGAGAGGCTGGTCTGGGAGCCTGGAGGTACAGGGGCGAGGACCTCTAAGGTCGGAGGAATCACTCGAAGCACTCCAGTGTCTGAAGCACTTGAAATAGCACTGTGTAATGTCAGTGTTAGGCAATCGTTTTAGCCAGTGGACAAAACAGAATTCACCTCCTTGCTTAACACAGAACTCACCTCTTTGCCTTGCCAGTGGAAGCAGTAATCAGAGTTAGAGGGGCCTCAGAGATAAGCAAATTCGACTCCCTTATTATGTAGGTGAGGAAACTGAGACCACCTCCTCTCCTCAGGAGGGGTTGGCAAAGTGACAGTCCTCAGATTCAGTGTAAAACGGGCAAGAGAACTCCAGATGGGTTTTGCTGTGTAGTGGTTTGGAGCCCTGGTCAGGTGGCTCAGTTGGTTGGAGCATCATAGAGTCAGTCAGCCTGTACACCCAAAGTTTGGGGTTCTATCCCTGGTTGGGGCACCTGTGGGACGCAACAAATGGATGTTTCTCTCTTTCTTTCTCTCTCCCCCTCTCTCCCTTCCTCTCTCTCTCTAAAAAAATAAATAAAAATATATCTTCAGGTGAGGATTAAAAAGAAAAAAAAAACATTTATCACATTTCTGGCAAAATTTCATAGCCCTATTATGGAAACCCAGTGGCCTAGATTGTGATTTTTTTCTTTTTTTTAAAAAAGATTTTTTTACTGATTTGTAGAGAGAGAGAAACATCAATGTGAGAGTGAAATATGTATGGGCTGCCTCCCTCATGTCCCACACCAGGGGGGTGTGCCTGCAACCCTTTGGTGAATGGGAGGACACTCAACCATCTGAGCCAGACTGGCCTGGGCTAGATTGTGATTTTCTTCCGGGGGTTTGCCATAAACACCACGTGAGATCTACTATAGGTTCTTTGGGGTTGTATGGCTCAAGCAACAGGGCCATTTACACCCCAGCCTAGACTTGCTGCTGAGAGCTTCCCTGATCTGGGCCCCACTCAAAGCTGGCAGCCTTTTGTGTCACCCAGTCCATGGGTTGGAGTGGTATTTTCAACCGAGGAATAATATTCTGCTTCCAGAACAAAGTCATCTTAATTGGGGGACAGGAGGGTGAGAAATGCAGTAACTTGTCTTTTTCTTTGGAGGGGATGTTCCAGACCACTGACTACCCGCAAAATTAATTGTTGTGGTGGGCCCTTGGGTTTATCCCACCTTTGAAAGCACATGGGAACCTTTACAAAAATTTCCAACCCATTTTCCCATTTTCATACATCTAGTCAGACTTATATTCTGTCTTCAATATTAAGACCGATGTGATGTTTTGAGGTGTGTCCAGAGGGTCCAAGACCCTTCAGAATATGTTATGATAGCCCAGCTGGTGTGGCTCAGTGGATTAAGTGTCGTCTCTTGGACCAAGAGGTCCTGGGTTTGATTCCCGGTGAGGGCACATGCCTGGGTTGTGGGCTCAATCACCAGTGGGGGGCTTGCAGGAGGCAGCTGATCAATGTACCTCTCTCATTGATGTTTCTATCTCTCTCACCCTCTCCCTTCCTTTCTGAAATCATTAAAAATATTTAAAAAAATATATTATGATAGTGGGCATGAAAGTTAACATAACTCTGGTACAAGACTATAAATGTATACTATTGTCCATTCCACTGAACACATGACAGTTAGTTCTGATCCTCCTTTCTGATTAGAATGGGAAATAATACATTCACCAGGTCAGTGGTCACATACCACGTATTTGAGGCAAGGTTAATCTACTTTAGCAAAGATACTAAGTCTGATACAGCAGCTTCAATTTGAGCTACTACTTTTGTGAGTTTGCAATAGTCCACTGTCATCCTCCAGAGTCTGTCTAGGATTCTGCTGAATCAAATGTAAATATGTAAGGGACCACTATCTCTGTATCCTTTAAATCTTTAAGAGTATCACTGATCACTGCCACTTACTATAAGATGTAATGATGTTGTTGTTGTTTTTCATTTTATTTATTGATTTGAGAGAGAGAGAGAGAGACCAATTTGTTAATGGATAATATTCCCCTTTCTCCTATGTATGACTGCCCGAGTAAATGCTAGTAGACACCTTTCTGGAAGGATTGGGGCTATCATAGCCACATACACTTGCCATGTTGTTGCAGGGTCTTTCCTCCTAGAGACCTGGCCTCTCCTTCAGTCATTGGATTCTATGCCTGAAAGCTAGTTCTGGCCCAGAAAACTGGGCAATGAATCATGACTCAGCTCCTTGATCTTCTAACCTTGATTTCTTTTGATTGCTAGGTTGGCCTTCTTTACCTCAGGAACATCGTATACTATTAGTCATCTCCATAGCTCTCTGCAGGTCAGGACTTTCTGGCTGCCATTCCAACCTCATAGCTCATTATGATAATTACATCTATGTTGCTTCAGATGGTTAAGTGCTGCCATCTTGCCTCTATTACTCTAGGGTCTAGTTCCATTGCTATCTAGGAGCCCTGTTCTGAAAGTGCAGGGACAGCCATGACTGAGCTTGTTGGTAATGCCCCTTTCCCCAGAGCTTCCTTTAGGGCGCTAATGTGGCAGAGTCATTTGGTGAGTTTGCTGGTCTTACATGCTATATCCACTTCGACTTTCCTCTTCTCTGACCTTTTGATCCCTAATTTCATCATCTCCCATAGCAATTCTGACACTTTTATTTCATATATTATGACCCTTTGCTTTTTCCAAGCTCTTATAGGGTCCTTGCACTCTCTCATGTGTCCCAGGAGAATGACTCCATATTGTCAACCTCTTCCTAATCCAATTTTAGGTTCAACTTCTCCCCACTTAGATTGAGCTTCAGAATTCTCATAATATACCCCTGGCTTCTGTCAGTACATATTGGTTGTATTGTCTCTTTCCTTCCTTATCAGGTCCTGGCTATTTGTGCTGCTACTTAATCCTAGTTATTGGTCTAGTGGCCAGGTTGGGATGTTGGTTAAATCCAAAAGGGGAGGCACATTTCTAATAAGCCAGATATTTCTGTACCATCTTCAAGCAAGGGAGAACTAACCTTTAGCAAAAGAAATGGGCAACTTATGAAGGCCTAGAAGTACAGAGAACACTGGAGGTTCAATATTTTCAGGAAGATAGACCCTTATATTGCCATTCCATATCCCCCGTTTCCAATCCTTCCCATCAGGACTCTAACCTGGGTATAGCCAGTTTATAATGGCTGAGAATTCAACTTCTCTGGAGCGCTGCAAATCTTATGAAGTCCTGGGCCTGATCCCGATCATCAAGTTTTTCTGCTGTGTGGCATGCAGGAGATGATAGTTTCTTCATACATTGCCAAGAAGGCCCTTTGACTCCACACCTAGCCTTCCCCCCAACCCCACTTTTTGTTGAATGTATTGACACACTTAACCTTTATAGTCTTTCTCCAATTTATTTATTACTCTCAACAACAAACATCTTATTACTTCTCAAAAGTCCTATTACTTCTCAATAGTACAGAGAGTTCCCATTCTCTCCTAGCCTCACCATAGTTTCCTTTGTTACTGACACCTTGCATTAATGTAGTGCATTTAATGTTACAATTGATGAGCCAGTATTGATGCATTATTATTAACTAAAGTCCAGAGTTTACGTTAAGGTCACTTTTTGTGTTGTACAATTCTATGGATTTTGACAAATGCATAATGTCATGTATACACTGTTACAGTATCATATAGAATAGTTTTATAGTCCTAAAAATGCTCTATACTTCACCTATTTATCCCCCTTCCCTAACCCCTGGTAACCACTTACTATCTATAATTTTGCCTTTTATAACCTTGTTTTTAATCATTACTCAAGGATATGTCTTTTATTGATTCAAGAAAGAGAGGAAGGGAAGGGGGGGAGTAAGAGAGAGAGAGAGAGAGAGAGAGAGAGAGAGAGATCATTAGGTTGCTTCCTGTATGTTCCCCAACCAGGGATCAAACCCGCAATCTAGGTTATGTGTCCTAACTGAGAATCAAACTGGCAATCTTTTGGTGCACAGGACTATGTCAAACTGGCAATCTTTTGGTGCACAGGACTATGCTCAACCAACTGAGCCATGCCAGCCAGGCTATAACATTCTTTTTTAAAAATATATATTTTTATTGATTTCAGAGAGGAAGGGAGAGGAAGAGAGAGTTAGAAACATCAATGATGAGAGAGAATCATTGATCAGCTGCCTCCTGCACGCCCCCCCACTGAGGATCAAACCTGCAACCGGGACATATGCCCCTGGCCAGAATTGAACCTGGGACCCTCAGTCCACAGGCCAACGCTCTGTTCACTGAGCCCAACTGGCTAGAGCTATAACATTCTTTTTAATGGCTGCATAATATTGTGTTCTGTGGCTGGATGAATCCACTAATGCTGTTACATGACAAAGAAAAGGCCAGAATGGTAACAACAAACCTTAGATTCACAATAGGAGCAAATCAAACTTTGCTGACCTGGCAGAGGATTCACTTGCCCATGTGGCTCACACTTAACTCTGTATTTCAATGTTTCATTATCTTTGGGCAAAAGAGCCTTTTTGATCTCACACACTACCTTGGAAACCAGAAGAAAACATCTGGCACTCCCTCTGATGGGAGAACCAAAGCAACGCTATAAACACCATCTGTCAATTTTTCCTTTCAAAGGAGTCTTTCCAAATTTCTGGGGGTTCTCTTTGCCAACGCCTTGTCATAGCAGCGCCAGAAGCAAATTAAGCCATTGAAGTTTTAATGATGTCTGGTTAGGAGGCTGGGCTCCGAGGGCTTCCTGCTGCACAGGTGCACATCTTCATAGACCACCCCTACTCTCCTCCACAGGTGCCCGTCTCCACCTCCTCAAGCAGGGCAGCCATGCATGGATGTGCACTTTGTTCTCTGCACAAAAGTGCCTGGCTGAGGGGTCCAGAGAGAACTGAAATCCTGCTGCACCCAGTTTGCCAAGCTGTATACCCTGGCATTGCATCCACTCAGAGAGGGTGCCTTTTTCTATCTTGCACAAAGGCACAGTTTAGCGTAGTGGCTGGCTTTGCCCTGGAGTTTATTTAATCCCATTGTAATTGTCTATTTATATGTTTGTCTTCTTCCTAAGGTTCTTAATGACTGAAATCTGGTCTTACTTAATCTTTATTCCCACTGCAGCACAGGGATAGATGTATAGTAGACCTTAGTATAATAGCTCAATACATTACTAGGGACAAGGATATTCAACCCATACCATTAAAAAATAAAATTGTCTTTTACTATTAACTAATTACTTTTTTAAAAATCCTCACCTGAGGAGTGAGGATATTTTTTCCGTTGATTTAAATATATATATTCAGAGAGGAAGGGAGAGGGAGAGAGAGATGAAATATCAATGATAAGAGAAAAACATTGATCCGCTGCTTCTTGCATACCCCTAACTGGGGATGGTGCCTGCAACCTGGGCATGTGCCCTGACTGGGAATTGAATTGTGACCTACTAGTTCATAGGTGGACACTCAACTACTGAATCACAACAGCTGGGCTCCATTGATTTTTTTAAAGAGTGGAAGATGCCCTGACTGGTTTGGCTCAGTGGATAGAGCGTTGGCCTGCAGACTGAAGGGTCCCAGGTTTGATTCTGGTCAAGGGCATGTACCTTGGTTGCGGGCACATCCCCAGGGATGTGCAGAAGGCAACTGATCGGTGTTTCTAACTCTCTATCCCTCTCCCTTCCTCTCTGTAAAAAAAATCAATAAAATATATTTTTTAAAAAAGTGTGTGGGGGGGGAGGTGGAGAAAGAGAGAGAGAAAAAAAAAAGAGAGAGAAACATCACTGTGACAGAGACACATTGATTGGCTGCCTCTCAGCCTGCTAGTGCTCTTGACCTGGAATAGAACCTGAGACCCTCTGGTGCACAAGTCAACGCTCTAACCTAGTGATGGCGAACCTATGACACGCGTGTCAGAGGTGACACGCGAACTCATTTTTTGGTTGATTTTTCTTTGTTAAATGGCATTTAAAAATATAAAATAAATATCAAAAATATAAATCTTTGTTTTACTATGGTTACAAATATCAAAAAAGTTCTATATGTGACACAGCACCAGAGTTAAGTTAGGGTTTTTCAAAATGCTGACACGCTGAGCTCAAAAGGTTCGCCATCACTGCTCTAACCACTTAACAACACAGGCCAGGGCGACTATTTTTTACTCCTACGGATGACTCTTACCAAGTTTTCTGCTATGCTTTTTTTTCTTAGTTCCCTTTTCCTTGTTTTGTTTTATCTCCCCGCCCCCTTTTTACTAGGTTTTCTCCCTCTCCTTCATTGATTCTATAAACAACCCAATCACTTTTTGAATTGGTCATTATATATTTGTTCTCATGCCCATTCCCTGTTCTTTTTCTGAGAACTATGATCCCCAGCTCCTTTACCAACTGGATACCAGCTAGATTCAGTCAATGGGAGGCACCAGCAGGAGAATGAAGGATGGGAGGAAGAGAGAAGTCAGGGTGGTTCTTCCTCTTTCTTATTATCACTGTGGGAGCATGTTCCAGCAGTGGCTGCCATCTTCTACATGGTTTCTACTTCCCTTCCTTTCTTGGACCCAAGTCCTGCTGTCCATTTCACTCCAGCCAAGCCCAGCTCTCTCCAGAGCCAAAGTTGATAGTTGCGTGTGTATTCTTTTAGTCATTTATGCTTATGTATATGTATATGTATATGCATATGCATATGCATATGTACATGTATATCTATATCTATATCTATATCTATATCTATATATCACTCTCTGTGTATAAGGTGTCCCAAAAATGTATACATACACTTTGAATAATTATAAAGGCAGTGTTTATTAAAATACATTTCATTTTCAAAATTGAGTTATCAGCTGTTCAAGCGTGTATACATTTTTGGGGGGCACCCTGCATATATCAACATCTATCTATGTAGTTGTTATCTTTCTACAATGAGAACAATAAGCATTTTTCTGCAATTTGCTTTTTTACTTCACAATATATTGTGATAGTCACTGACAAATTGCTCCACAAAAAGGTTTCACCAATTTATACTGCCATCAGCAGAGATAAGAATCATTATTTCTCCATCCATGCAAGCATTGACTATAATTAATCCTTTTTAGCTTTTGCCAATTTGGTGAAGTGAAAAATGGGGCCTTGTTTAATTTTTAAAAGTTATTAGTGATGTTGAACATTTTTTCACTAGTTATTTTGTTCACTAGATATTTGTTTCTTCTTTAGTGAATTGCCTTTTGAACAAGTTACATCTATATTTTTCTATTGAATCATTCTGTTTTTCTTATTGATCTGTAGGGGCTCTTTTTGTATTGGGGAAATTAGCCCTTTTCTTGTTAGAGGGTCACAAATATTTTCTTCCAGTTTATTTTTTCACTTTGTGTATAGGTCTGTTGTCATCATCAAATCTGTCAACCATTTCCTTTTGAATTTGGTGTCATGATTAGAAAAGTTCTTCTCACCCATGATTTAAAATATTCTATATTTTCTTCTAATATTTTAGAGTTGTTGTGTTTATTTTTTTTAAATATATTTTTATTGATTTTAGAGAGGAAGGGTATAGAAACAAGATAGAAACATCAATGATGAGAGAGAATCATTGATTGGCTGCCTCCTGCACGCCCCCTACTGGGGATCGAGCCCGCAACCCGGGCATGACTTGGGACCCTTCAGTCCACAGGCCAACGCTCTTATCCACTGAGCCAAACCAGCTAGGGCTGTTGTGTTTATTTTTATGCTTTTGGAATTTGAAATCATCTTTATCCATTCATGGTCATTAGGATAATTGCATCTTCATTTGATGGTCATCACAAAGATCTTCAGGAACTTCAGAAGTGACCAAGAAACCTGAGTCCTTAATTGTAACCCTGAGCTTATGAAAAAGGATAAACAGTTTCAACCTGACCTCCAAAGTTCTCAGGATTCATCCTGACTTTTCTTTTGGATTTCACAGGAGAAAAGATGCCAGTGACTTTACTTCTACAGCCTTAGAACTGTTACACCCAAGCCAAGCCTCTTCCCTCCTGGTCTCTTCAACCTTATCTCCCTCTGCTCCCTTTGCTCTAGTAACTACCATGGCACAGTCTAGAACAGGGGTGGGCAAACTTTTTGACTCGAGGGCCACAATGGGTTCTTAAACTGGACCGGAGGGCCGGAACAAAAGCATGGATGGAGTGTTTGTGTGAACTAATATAAATTCAAAGTAAACATCATTACATAAAAGGGGACGTATGGTCTTTTTTTTTTAGTTTTATTCATTTCAAACGGGCCGCGGGCCGTAGTTTGCCCACGGCTGCTAGTTACTGATTCTTATTTTCCTGGAACTTTCCTCCATCCTTGCCTTTGCTCAAACTGCTTTGTTCTAATTGCTTTGGGCACCCTTCATTCTGTTCTGTAAGGTCTAACTTAAATGCCTCAGTTCTCCATGAAATCTTCCTTGATTTCTCAAGTCCACCTAAATACTCTTTCCTCTCTACTCTTCAGCCATGGAATGTGTTATTTAGATGATTATTTGCCAGGTACTGTCATTATCTGTACAACTAAATGTCTGATTCCCTCACTTGACCTCCCTCAGAGCATCTTTGTAGACTCATGGTGCCTGACACTTGGTAGGACTTAGCCAATGCTGGATGGCTACATGAATAAAAAATTGTAGAGCTGATTATATTTTTCCTACCTCTGCTCTTAGACTCCCCAAGAGTCTAGTAGTGTATGAAGGGAGGGAGAAAGAGTAGAAAAAAGAGGGGGAGGATTGTGAGGTGGTGTTCCTTGGACTGAAATGCTATTTGTAGACCAATTTCTAGTTGCACTGGGAGGAAACAGACACAGGGCAGGGTTAGTAGAGGACTGGCATCCTGTTCAGTCTTTTCTGGTCACAGGTTGAGTTACGACCGGGATTAATACCTGGAAACTGACACATATGAGTCACTCCTAGGAAGGTGGAGAAATATTTGATTTTCCAGGAAATGTCCCCACTTCCTTCCCATTTCTTTGTCCCCCCCCCCCCCACGCCCTTATTTCTTAAGGATGGGTTGCCTCCATGGGGGCTGGGTGGTACATAGCAGGCTGGCCTAGGAGTCAGTAGTCAGCAACCTGGTCCCCACTTAAAGCAAAAAGGCAGAGAAAGAAATATTATTAGATCAGGAGACTTAGGCTGATGGGGAATCTCAGGAAGACCCTGTCTGATGGGGGAGGCTTGTCTCTAGACTCAGGGACAAGCTAGAGGAGAGGCACAGGTCCAACCCTCTAAAGGTTTTTCCTTCCTAATCCTCCATGGCACCATAGTCTCCTGATTCCTTTTCTGCTTCTCTGGCCACTACTTTTCCACCTTTTTCTCTGCTTCCTCTTCCCATGCCCTACTTGTCAGTGCTTCAAAGGGTCCTATCCTCAGAAGTTATAATTAATCTGAATTTCCATTCTTCTAGCCAAACCTTCAAGAATTTGATTCAGGTCAAAAACCTTAAAGTCATCCTGAGTCCTCTCATTTCCTCACACCATGCAACTAATTTGTGAGCAAAAAAAAATTTTTTTAATCCTCATCTGAGGATATGTTTATTGATTTTTTAGAGCTAGAGGAAGGGGGAGAGAGAGAAACATCAATGTGAGAGAGAAACATCTATCACTTGCCTCCTGTACACGCCTTGACTGGGGATCAAACCCAAAACCTAAACATGTGTCCTGACCAGGAATTGAAACCAAAAGCTTTTGGTATGTGGATCATCCTCTAACTCAGTGGTTCTCAACCTTCCTAATGCCGCGACCCTTTAATACAGCTCCTCATGTTGTGGTGACCCCCAACCATAACATTATTTTCATTGCTACTTCATAACTGTAATTTTGCTACTGTTATGAATTGTAATGTAAATATCTGATATGCAGGATGTATTTAGGCGACCCCTGTGAATGGGTCATTCGACCCCCAAAGGGGTCGCGACCCACAGGTTGAGAAACGCTGCTCTAACTGAACCACCCAGCCAGGTGGTTGTGAGCAAATTCTTATGGCTCTACCTTCAAAATGTGCCCAGAACCTGACCATTTCCAAACACTTTCACTGCTACTATCACTCTGCTCTACAGTACTATCATTTCCTGCCCGGATTACTGCAATAACCATTATGTGCTTCCACACTTGCCCTTCTTGCTCAGTGTAGCAGCTACAGTGATTTTGCTAAAAAGTTAGATCATTTCCCTTCTCTGCTCAAAACTCTCCTATGGTTTGCAGCTCATTTAGAGTAAAAGCCAAAGTCCTTAAAACTATCCTCAAGACACTACGTGATATAGCCAACTGTTACCTCTTTGTCACTTCATCTCCTACTATTCCTTTCTTTGCTCACTCCATTCCAGTCACACTGGACTGCTTAGTTTTCTTAGAACATAGAAGGTGAGCTCCCACCTCAGGGCCTTTATATTTACTGTTCCCTTGCATTGGCCTGGCATTCTCTTTTTTTAGATATTTACATGACTCATTTCCTCACTTCCTTCAGGTGTTCTTTTTGGCCAGGGTGTGTCACTTCCTTCAGATCTTTACTCAGATGTCACCTTTCCCTGGCCATCCTTTATAAATTTCAACCATGGCCCTAGCTGGTTTGGCTCAGTGGAAAGAGTGTCGGCCTGGGGACTGAAGGGTCCTGGGTTTGATTCTGGTCAAGGGCATGTACCTCAGTTGCAGGTCAGCGTGTGTGCGAAGGCAACCAACTGATGTGTCTCTTTCACATTGGTGTTTTTCTCTGTCTCTCTCCCTTCCACTTTCTCTAAAAATCAATGGAAAAATATACTCAGGTGAGGATTAACAAAAAAATAAAAAATAAGAAATTTCAGCCATGAATACTTTCTATCTTTCTTGTGCTTTATTCCTTTTCTTAACAGTACCACCATTATTATTATGTTATTTTTTTCTAGAATGTAAGCTCTGTGAGAGCAGGGATTTTTTTTGGCGGGGTCTCTTTTATATACTGCTGTATTCCTAGTGTGTAGAACAATGCCTGCTATATTGCAGGAACTCAATAATACTTGTTAAATGAATGAATAAAAAGTTTATTTGGCCCTGGCTGGGTAGCTCAGTTAACTGGAGCATCGTCCTGTACACCAAAAGGTTTCGAGTCAGGGCATATACTTAGGTTGTGAGTTTGTTGATCCCCATTATTATTACCCTCTGACTTTTCCTACTTTGAGAGGAGAGGCTTCTATTTCTCCCACCATTTAGGAACTTTTGGGAACAAAGATTCACCTCATTCAGTTATGAATCCGCCATGCACCTGATTCCAGAAGACATCCAATAAACGCACAAGGCAGTAAAGGTTTGGGATTGGATTAAACTGGTTGAATGCCAGAATTGGAGGATTTCGAGGTCACCTTTCAACCCACTCACTTATAAATGAGGAAAGTGAAGCCATTATCAGATTTAAGTCTTGTACCAGGTCAGTGACCCGGGACCGGAAGCGAGACATCCCGATTCCCAAGTAGGTCTCGTTGGTAAATACTTCTGCTTCCCTTCGTTTCCAGGCTCTCGGTTCCCGCCAGATAGATGCCTATCTTCCAGTAGTGGTTCAATCCCCTGACTTGGAGGGAACCAGGAGAAGAGGCTAGAGGCCCAGCTGGATGAAAGGAGATGCAGCCGAGGGTAAAGGAGCGAGAAGAGGTCAGAGGTCGCATCTCATCTGCCAACTGCCCTTTGCCCCTTCAACTCTGGTCCCTGCATTCCGACCCGTCTCCCTAAATCCGCTCCTACGCCTTCCCCTCTCAGTGACCCTTTCCTTCTGCCTTCCCTTAGGGTCCGCAGGGTTCACCCATTCCAATGGCAACGCCCCAGGTAGGAGCAGCTGTTTGGCACTAAAAGGGAGATAAGTTACGTCACGTCGGTTCCTCCCACTGGACCGAGGGGCGTGGTGCGAGGCGTCATGACGTCAGACGCCCAAGGGGGCGGAGCGGTGAGGGGAAGGAGGAGGGAAGTAGGACTTCAACATGGCGGCTGTGGTACTGGCTTCGGCTGCGGTGACGGCCTGGCCTGGGGCGGACAGAGTGGAAGGTGGTGGTGTTCGCTCTCCCTAGAAGCCGTCAGCGGGGACCGAGCGTGGGAGGTCGGCGGCGCCAGCACCTTTCGGCTTCTGGGACGGCGGCGGCAGCGGCGTCAGGTGAGGGGGGAGGCGCCTCCTTCTGGGGCAGGGAGAGGAGGGGCGGCATTGGGGGTAGGGCGCCGGTCCCGGGATACGGGTGAGGGAGGGAACCCGGGGAAGAGGCTCGAGGCCCCGCTGGATGGAAGGAGATGCAGCTGAGGGTGTAGGAGTGAGAAGAGGCCGGAGACCGTGCCTCGGGGAGGCTTCAGGGAGAGGGGCCGGCGTGAGGGGGCCAGAGTTGAAGGGGCGGAGGGCAGATGGGTTGTGGGGAAATGAATTCGGATGAAGGGGACTAATACGTGCGGGACGATAGGCTGTGTAGACATCGGCCTCTCTTGCTGGAGTGAGAGCTCGGTGGGAACTGGAGGATGCCCGGGAGGGGGACCCAGGTGTTAGTCAGGAAGGTGAGTGATGTGGAGTTGAGGGTGAGTTGGGGACGCGCGGCGCAGATTTGGTTCTTCCTGAGGTGACGAGATGGGGGAGAAAAAAGGGAGTCGACCAGCCGCGGGCTGAGTGATCTTTGGGGATACCTTTGACATGGCCAGGCCTTCTCCAGGTATGTTTACTTTGCCTCTTGTTGTTTCTTGGGTGGAGACTTACCTGGACCGTCCACCTGGGCCTCTGAAACAACCGCAGATCTTTCTTGCGGAACATCAAGTTACAGTTCATTTATTTGATCTGTATCAGCGCTCTCTGGCCTTGGTGTTCTCGCCACATGGACTGGATTCCAGAGTAGCCTCTTAAAGTATGACTGAACATAAAAATAGATTTTATATGAAGCCGAAAATTTTGAGAGTTTTTAGCCACCATGGTTGCAAACCAGATTTGGTAATTTAGTTAACTATTAAATGAGTGTTTTCTCTCTATCCTCAGTTGTGTATTAGTATTTGAGAATTAGGTTAGATACAGTGGACGTTTCTCTTTATAAAAATTTTATCAGATTTGGTGGTGGGGAAAACAGGGCACTTAGTCTTTAGTGATAGCTAGCTCTTTAGTTAATGTCTCAAAACAAGTTAAACTGAAACTTTCTGAATTTTTATAGCAAATGTTTTGGACTGAAAGTGTCCAAAGTCTAAAGAATTACATTGTCTGCATTAACTTTTTTATTTATTTATCTTTTTGTTGAAAGTATTACAGATGTCCCCTTTTTAACCCCCACTTACTCCCACTACCCCACTCCTGTCCTCCCTTCTTCACTGCACTATTGTCTGTCCATGGGTTATGCATATGTGCATATAAGTTCTTTGGTTAATCACTTCCTGCCCCCCCCTTCTCTCTGAAATTTGTCATTATTTACTTTTAAGTGGAATTAAAAATTTTTATTGACTATAGGCCCGGTGTACGAATTTGTACACAGGTTGGGGGGGGGGGTCCCTTGGGGTGGCCTGCAGAGATCAGGCCTCATCTCATGCCTCCAGCCTCGCAGCCCCACAGCCCCACGTGGCACCCTGCCTTGGCCTGGCGGGGCTCCCTCACCTACTCTACCATCCCACCTGCGGGGCGATAGATCAGGGTTGGGCCCCCTGCCTGGCTCCCTCAGCGCCTAGGAGCTGGGCAGCAGTCCCGCCCCCTACTGCTGCTGTTGGTCGATGTCTGCAGGGTCGTCGGCAGGGCTATTGGGCCCCGCTCGCACCGGCCTTGGCCTGGCACCGCCCGCTCACCTGCTCCACCATCCTGCCGCGGTCCCGCTCTCTTTGGGGCCCATCTTTGGGGCCCATCGGAAGGAGGTGCTGCTCACTGCCAGCGTGGTGTCACCCCCTGGTGATCAGTGCATGTCATAGTGAGCAGTCGAACTCCTGGTCTCCCAGTCAAGGTCTCCCAGTCCAACTCCAGGTTGAACAACTGCCAATTTGCATATTAGGCTTTTATTATATAGGATTTTAGAGAGAGGAAGGGGGAGAGAAACATCAGTTTGTTGTTCTACTTATTTATGCATCCAGTGGTTATTTTGTTTTTTATTGATTTTAGAGAGAGGAAGGGAGAGGGGCAGGGAGAGAGAGAGAGAAATCGATGGACTGCCTCCTGCAAGACCCCCACTGGGAATAGAGCGCACAACCTGGGCATGTACCCTGACCGGGAATTGAACCAAGTGCTCAACCAACTGAGCCACACTGGCCAGGACAGTGGTTGATTCTTGTATGTGCCCTGACCAGGATGCACCACAACCATGGCATATCTTGATGACGCTCTAACCAACTGAGCTACCCAGCCAGGGCTTTAAGTGGAATTTTATAAATTAAATTTTTGTTTCTAACCCATCCTATTCATTTTTTTCTGCCCTACTCTTTCTGTTACTTATTAAACATTTATTGAATGCCTATTGTTGCATTAATAAGTCATTATAATTATGGAAATGGGAGTTTGTTTCTTTAGTGAGCATCTCTATCACTGTGTAGCAAATAACTTGCTATGGCCTCATTGGAAGATAAAGTGTTATCTATATACATTGGGGCCTTGACTTACGAGTGTCCAGACTAACGAGTTTTTCGAGATACGAGCCTTCTCTCGGCCGATTTTTTGCTTTGAGTTGCCAGCTAAAATTCGGGTTACGAGCCAGTTTTAGATACCCCACCGCTAGTTGGCGCAGCGAACGTCACAGTGAACGCCACAACATCAGCCCAGCATCACGTGTCTCACTCGTTCACTTTATGATTTGACATACGAGTAATTTGAGTTACGAGCTCCGTCATGGAACGAATTAAACTCGTAAGTCAAGGCCCCACTGTATATAAAAGCCTAAGTGACCATTATGACCGAACAACTGGAACGACCAGACTTCTGGCCAGTAGCTATGATGCGGACTGACCCAGACCTTGTTGCTGGGGCCCTGACAGCCCCAAATCTGGTTCTCCTGCACCCCGGACCCAGACAGGAGGGAGCAAGGAGCCAATTCCTCGTGGAATCGGCCGTTGGTTAGCTTGCTGCTGGGGCCAACCTCCCGTGGTCCCTCTCCATGGCGGGCTGGCCTCCCTGATTGGCCCCATCACTGGCCAGGCCAAGGGACCCCACCTGTGCATGAATTCATGCACCGGGCCTCTAGTTTTAGAAATAAAGACAGGAAGAAAATTAAAGCATGTGAATAAAAGAACTTTCTGAATTTTCTTTTGTATTTGATGCATTACCTCATTATGGTATATTTTATGTATATCTGAGAGATTTTATTTTTCATTTTGATTTTGAAGAAGACAGTCATAGTATCCTGATAAAATAATATTAGGTCGGTAAACAATTCTCAATAATGGTTGCTGGATCACATTTGTCTAGGACTGGCAAATGTCACTTTATCTTGTTTATCTTTTCTTTTTGTGGTATTTAAAATGAGATTTCAAAGTTTAATTCAGTGACTAAAATTCTCTCAAGTATTTTCTGCATTATAAGTGAATCTTCATTAGCCCAGAGTGTAGATGTCAGTATTATAAATATTTCCTGTTCTCTGATTATACTGTTGAATGTTTGGAGTTTTTTCACATGTACAGTGGGGCCTTGACTTACGAGTGTCCCGACTAACGAGTTTTTCGAGATACGAACCGATTTTTTGCTTTGAGTTGCCAGCTAAAATTTGGGTTACGAGCCAGCTTCAGATACCCCACCGCTAGTTGGCGCAGTGAATGTCACAGTGAACGCCACAATATCAGCCCAGCATCACGTGTCTCACTCGTTCACTTTATGATTTGACATACGAGTAATTTGAGTTACGAGCTCCGTCACGGAATGAATAAACTCGTAAGTCAAGGCCCCACTGTAGATTATTTTAGTGTGAACTTTTTCCCATAGACCAACCATAAAACCAACCATCAGTTCATCATTAATTAGGTAATTTTCTTTAAACAATCTTTCTCAATACATGCATAAGGTATTGTGTAGTATCTTAATGTATTAAATAAGCTTTTTCTTAGGGCAAAAATATTTGAAGTTTAGAAATTAACTGGATTTAGTTTCTCATATAGCATGAGAATCCCTACTTCTGTATCATGAAGATAAGTGAAAAAATTTATCTTTTCCAGAATCTTAATTGCTTATATGAAAAAGCCTTTCAGGTAGAGAAAGAAGTAAGGAGCAGATTCTAACCTATAGCCACAATTTCTTATAGTATTGGAAAATAATTTGAATGTAAGAGTAATGTTTTCCTATAAATTGAGAGTTGTAATTTCAGGCTTTAAAAATTTAGGTGAAGGTAGCAAGATTTACAAAGGGAAAGGTGCTAACACTGGGTATATGCTGATGAGCTAGGCATTGTTAACACTTTACGTAACTTAATCCTTACAGTTTGATCAGGTAGGCAGGTTTGATATGCATCCTTTTTGGTGTTGAGGATCAGAGAATTAAGTAATTTAAGGTTACAGCTATAAAGTGGTTAGATTTGTCTAATTTTAATGCCCATCTATTATACCATTTTGTCCCTTTTAAGTGGTCACAGAGCCATTCTAATTCCTGTCAAATAAATTTAAAGTGTAAGCACTTTTTAATTTTAAAGTTATGTCCTTTAAAACTCCTCCTTCTCATTGAAATAGTAATGTTATTACAATAAGTACTTCACTAAAATTTTAGTCAATTAAGATGTCATCAGTATTCTAGGAGTAAATGACTGTTTTTGTACTTAACAAAATAAGCTAGAGAAACTGGATAAGGGACTACAAGTTTTCTTACTTGTATTGCTGAGTCAGGTTGGACCCAGTTTATTAAGGGCCAAAATTTGTATTTGGCAGTAATCCGAACATGTTCTCAGAATTCTGGATTGGTCATTATCAGTTGCTTAATACTTACCAAACACTTCCAGTTTTTGAGTCATTGAATTGGCTCATGGTAAATGTGAATATTGTGCTTATGGAGTCAAGAGCCAGCAGTGTGTGTTTTGGTTGCTTCACTTCCTCCCTAACACTTGATGTTGTCAGACTTGAAAATTTTTTTCTAATCTGGTGTGTTTGAAATGGTATCTATTATGTTTTTATTAGCATTTTATGAAATTGAGCATCTTTTCATATGTTCATTGGCCATTTGTGTTCCTGTGAAGTTTTATGCCTATTTTTATTGAGTTGTTTTTTTCTGATTGATTTTTAAGAATTCTTTATATACTTTGAGTACTAATTATTTGTTAATTTATGGGTTGCAAATATTCTTTCAATTTATGACCTGTCATGAGACTTCTAAGGATCTTAGTGAGAATGTCAAAGACATGGAGCAGGGCTTGCTTCAGTGGGGCTTTGGTGCTCACTGAGTCTGCCTCTTGAGTGTGTCACTTGTGGATGTGTAGAGTTGTAACCTAGTATGATCTGAAGCTGTTCACTGGGTGCACTGGCTCTAGGGCCTCCAGGGAGATGCATTGGGGCAGGAACTTGGGGGCGGCTTTATCCCAGACAGGGGTGCTGACAGGGGTCATTGTTCCTGTGCTGGAACCTCCCCTGTCACAGGGCTGACTGGCAGCCGTATCTGAGTCTCCATCAGCCTGGAGCACACTGTTTGCTCTGCCTTGGTGATTCCCTGACACCCTGCCCCATCCAATTTGCAGCCCCACCCAAGCTGTTTGTAGCAGCTTTTCCATTTGAATGGCCTCTCCTGGCTCAGGTTTCAGACTTTGCTAAAATCTCTCAAACAAGCTACAGCTGGTGACAAGTGTACCCAAACCTATCAATAAAAGACCTAAGACCTGGCACTAGCTTTGCTTCACTGCTGGGCCTCCAAGTCATCTGCAAATCCCTCTGTAGCTCTTGCCAGGTGGCCCCAGGTAGTGGCATGCCATATGTGTCTGGGTCCCCCAAAGCCACTTGGTGCTGGAAATTCAAGTAAGTTCTTGCACAGGCCCTTTAAATGGGACACCTGGGTCTTCAGCAGCCTCCTTGTCACTCAGCCACAATCCCTGCTGGTTTTTACAGCCTTTAGATGCGGGGGGACTTCTCTTCCCAGCTCTGGGACCCTGGACTGGGGTCTGGTGTGGGGCCAGGACCTCTTGTTCCTCATGGGTGGCCTCCTCAGAGACGATTTCCTTCCCAATTAAAAAAATGGCACATGTGGGTGTCGGACCAGCCCTCCTACCAGTCTCAATGTGCTTTCTTCTTCTCTAGTTGTAGGACTTCCATTCAGCCAGGTTTCAGGTGGTTCTGAATGATGGTTGTTTTATATTTTAGTTGTAATTTTGATGTGGTTGTGGGAGGCAGCGAGTACAGGCATTTATCTACTCCACCATCTTGGTTCTATTTATATTTTCCTTTTTTAAACATTTTTTATTTTACTTTTTCCATCACTGTTTATCCCCTCTATGCTCTCTTCCACCTTCACTCTCCCCCCCCCATCTCCACACTGTTGTTCATGTCCATGAGTTCTCTGTTTTTCGTTCAATCTCTCCACCTTCCCTACCCCCTGACCCCCACCCCAGAGCTGTCTCCATGTTCTTTATGAGCCTGTCTCTGTTTTGTGTGGTAATTCAGTTTGTTCATGAAATTCTACATATAAGTAAAATCATATGGTACTTGTCTTTCTCTGACTGGCTTATTTCACTTATCATAATGTTCTCCTGATCTATCCATGCTGTTGCAAAGTGTAAAATTTTCTTTCTTTTTATGTCAGGGTAGTATTCCATTGTGTAAATATACCACAGCTTTTTTATCTACTCATCTATTGATGGACACTTGGGTTGCTTCCAAATCTTGGCTATTGTAAACAACGCTGCAGTGAAATAGGGGTGCATATATTTTTTCGAATTATTGTTTCGGGCTTCTTTGAATATATTCCCAGAATCACTGGGTCATAAGGCGGTAACTTTTAGTTTTTTTGAGATAACTTTCCACAGTGGTTGCACCAATCTGCATTCCCACCAACAGTGTATGAGGGTTCCCTTTTCTACATCCTCACCAGTACTTGTTAGTTGATATATTGATGATAGCCTTTCAAACAGGTGTGAGGTGATATCTCATTATGATAGAGCTTCTTTAAAACATCCCTGATGTTAGCTGGTTTCTAAAATTATGTATTAAATCAGGGGCTCAAGCAGCCTCTCCCCAGCCATTTGCCTCTCAAAAACAGCTGCTTCTTTGATGACCGATGATATCCAATAATATCAATAAATATTAGGACACCAAGATGAAAATGCTCATTTCCTGAGCATATTCACAGCTCTCATGGTTGGATGCTTAGATACTGCTTCTTTCCCATGAAAGATTTAGGAAAAAACACATTTTTGGTATGTGCCTATGTGGGAAGGTTCAGGCTGTCAAGAATCTGGCTTCAAGGTTCAAAAGTCTCACTGTATTGTTGTGGTTTATATACATAATGATGACTCTAGAGCCTGTAAGAGCCTATGAAATGTCTTCTGCACATATAAAAGGTTAAATCATTTTCATTATGGTTTGTTGGTTCTTTGAAAATCACCCCTAAAAGAATCCCTGTAGCCCTTAGCTAGGATCTTTCCATCCTTCTCAGTTAATTTGTATATATATTGCAAGGTATGGATTAAGGGTGGGGTTTTTTTGCATATGAATGTTTGGCACCATTTTTTGAGAAGACCAACCTTTCCCCTTTGAAATTCCTTTGTACCTTTGTTTGAAGTCATTTGGCTGGCTCTGTTGGCCTGAGTGCTGCAGGGTCTCAGGCTGCAGGTTTGATTTCCTGTCAAGGGCATGTACCTGGGTTTCAGGTTCGATCCCCAGCCCCAGTTGGGGCACCTGTGGGAGGTTACCAATCCGTGTGTCTCTCTCTTCCCCTCCTTCCCTGCCATTCCTACCTCCCCCCTTTCACTCTCTCTAAAACTCAGTGGAAAAAATATCCTTGGGTAAGGATTAACAAACAAACAAAATCATTTGGCTATATGTGTATGAGTCTATTTCTGGACTCTGTTCTGTTGGTCTATGTGATATCATTATACCATTTCCACACTGTCTTTTAATTAGCGTAGCCCTTAGTAAGTTGATGGTAAATTCTCCAACTTTCTTCTTTTTCAAAATTGTTTTGGCTATTATATTTCCTTTGCCTTTCCATGTAAATTTTAAAATAAACTTGTCTGTTTCTTTTTAAAAAAAAAAAAATCCCAGCTCTGGTTGGGTGGCAGATAATCAATTAATTGGAACATAATTGGGACAGTGGCTCAGTTGGTTGGAATGTCATCCCGTACACCAAAAGGTTGAGGGTTCATTTTCCTATCAGGGTACATACCTAGGTTGCAGGTTCATTCCCCAGTCAGAGCGAGTACTGCAGGCACCTGATCAATGTTTTTTCTTTCTCTCTAAATCAATAAAAACATATCCTTGGGTGAGGATTAAAAAACAAAACTAAAAAAAAAGATCCTTTGCAGATTTTTATTCTGTTTTGAGTAATTTTTACAAATAGGTACAGTATATTTACTTTAAAAAAAGGTTACAGTGGAAAATAAAAATGTTTTCACTATGATGCCTTGCAATATGCTATAGTACTGGCTAATAGATACCATACCATAAATTCATATACTTAGTCTTAATTTTTTTCTGCTTATGTCTTAGGTAAATTAAATACCATACTATATCAAGGGAGATAAACTTTAGGTTGAAGAGCTGAGAGTATTTGTGTAAGAAAAGACTTTGCACCTACTTCCTTATCTAGGGGTTGAAAGTGCAAAGATAATATTAAACTAGATGTGTGGTTTTATGTTTTCCCCCCCTTCATTTTTAAAAAATTTTATACAAAATTAAAATAGTACAAAGGTTGTATGTCATTCATTTCCACCTCAGAAATTTCTGTCTTTTTAAAAAAATATATTTTTATTGATTTCAGAGAGGAAAGGAGAGGGAGAGAGATATGGAAAAATCAATGATGATAGAGAATCATTGTTTGGCTGTCTCCTGCTCGCCCCTTACTGGGGATTGAGCCTGTAACCTGGGCATGTGCCCTGACCTGGACTCTAATCATGCCATAGATGGATGCTCAACCACTGAGCCACACTGGCCAGGCTCTGCTTTCTTTTTTGAGACTTTGGAACTGAGAAGTTTGAGGGCTATGTCAGTCCTGTTACCTTTTAGTCTTCTGGTTTCCTTTTTATAGCTTCAATTTTCTTTCTTTTAAAAAAATTTTTTTTTAAGTTTTTTATTTTTGTTGATTTTAGAGAGAGAGAAACATCAATTTGTTGTTCCATCTATTTGTGCATTCACTGTTTGATTCTTGTGTGTGCCCTGACTGGGGATTGAACCTACAACCTTGGCAAATCAGGAAGATGCTCTAACCAACTAAGCTACCCAGCCAATTTTCTTGTCATGATTTGTTTATATTTTCTCAAGACATCATAAGTCTAAAAAATATTTCTTTGTTTTTCAGATTCTAAATGGCTTCTAAGAAGTTGGGTGCAGATTTTCATGGTAAGTAGACTATTAGATATTATGCTTTAAGTTTTGATTTGATCAGAAATTTGAAATCACTTATTTAAGTGCTCCTTTTTGTTTATTCAAATGAGCAGCTTGAGAAAAATAAAAGTGTACAAGGTAGCATATACATTCCCTAGGGCTTCAGATAACTTTAATACATGTATTTTTTACTTTGGAATTTTTTTCCCATTACTATTTACATTCGGTATTCTGTATTAGTTTCAGGTGTACAGCATAGTGGTTAGACAATCATATACTTTACAAGGTAGTCCCCCAAATATTTCAAGTACACCATACATTGTTATTACAATATTATTGACTATATGCCTGATGCTGTAATTTACATCCCTGTGACTATCCTGTAACTGCCAATTTTTACTTCTTAATCCCTTCACCTTTTTTATCTAGCCCCCCAACCTCCCTTTCCTTTGGCAATGGGCAGTCTGTTCTCTGTGTCTGTGAGTCTTTTCTATAGATAGCTTTAATATTGAAATATTTCCTCAAATGGATAGTTAGTCTCTCTGTGTTTTATTGTACTTGTAACTACCAGAGTTGGTTAGGGAGGCTGCCTCTTTTTGTTGTTCTTTTTCTTAAATCCTCACTGTTAGATGTTTTCTTTGTTGATTCAAAAGAGGGAAGGGGGCGAGGGGGGGGGGGAGAAGCACTGATGTGATTGGTTGCCTCATGCACACGCTCCAACTGGGGATTGAACTCACAACCTTGGGTGTATGTGCCCTGATCTGAACCAAACCTGAGACCCTTCGGTGCATGGGCTGGGGCTTTAATCATTGAGCCACATTGGCAAAGGCTTCATTGTTCTTTGGCAGTATTTTGAAATATTTATCATTCCCTGGTCATAGCTCTTCTCCATATCAGGTATGAAAAATTCTAAACCTTTAGCTAATATTTTGATTAAGTTGCCCCTCCCCAAAAGGAAGTAATATACTAAAGTAAACCATGATCAGTAGATCAATGTATTATAGAAGTACCAATAGTAGTAATTACAATTTTGCACTAGAGACTAATAGTTTACCATCTTTTTCTAAGATATGGCATTTATAAACTTTATTATCTGCACTTGGAAGGAATGGAGGTGCCTAAGAAGTCATAATTAAAGACCTCTTTTCATATAGAAGATAAGAATCAAAGAACAGAAATATCCAAGCAACACAATTATTTTTAAAAGGGTTTTAAAACTGATCTTTCATTTTATAAATCATGTCATTGTAAGAATGATTTGCTAGACAACTTGGCAACATGTGTTGGTCTGCTCTTCTGATTATGAAATTGTTTGATTGTGTGACTCACCTCAGTCAAGGTGGTACAGCAGGCACTGGGCTGTCAACTTGCTTATATACACTATACAACAGCTTTAATATCTTGAATCACCATTGTGTATATACTTACACTCATTACTTGCATATATTTTGTTAAATCCCTTTGGAGTTAAGTCATTGAAATTCTGGAATTTGCATTTTATATACTAGTACAGGTCAGCCATCAGATCTGCCAGGTAAGTTATCCTGTGTAAGGTTTATTACAGGGCTCCTTCAAAGCACAGTAAAGTGCAACATAATGATGTTGTAGTTAACAGATTGAATATAGGATGGTGGTACCATAAAATTATAATGGAGCTGAAAAATTCTTATCACCTAGTGATGTTGTAGCTGTTGTCATGTAGCACAAAAATGCATTACTTTTGTTTGTGATGATGTTGGTATAAGCAAGACACTTTATAATAATACACAATTATACACAGTACATAATGCTTGATAATAATAGTAAACAACTGTGCTATTGGTTTATGAATTTACTGTATTATACTTTTTATTTAAAAAATATTTTTATTTCATAATGGGAGAGGGAGAGAGAGATAGAAACATCAGTGATGAGAGAGAATCATTGATTGGCTGCCTCCTGCACACACACCCCCCTCCCCCTACTGGGGATCAAGCCCGCAACCCTGGGCATGTGCCCTTGACCAGAATCGAACCCCGGACCCTTCGGTCTGCAGCCCGATACTATATCCACTGAGCCAAACCGGCCAAGGCACTTTTTATTATTTTAGAATATACTGTATATACTTTTTTTATATAAAAAAACTTTTTTTTTACATAAAAAGAAGTTTGCCATAGCACAGTATGCTCTGTTACGCTGGGAGCAGACTTAGACATCTCATGTTTACTGCACCTCTTTTTTTGTTTGTTTTTTAATATATTTTTATTGATTTCATAGAGGAAGGGAGAGAGAGAAATAGAAACATCAATGATGAGAGAGAATCATTGGCTACCTACTGGGGATTAAGCCTGCAACCCGGGCATGTACCTTTGACCGGAATTGAACCTGGGACCCTTCAGTCTGCAGGCTAATGCTCTATCCACTGAGCCAAACCAGCTAGGGCTGCATCTCTTGATTGCATCATTTTCTCTTATGCTGTTTTGCTCATCATGGCCTCTAGTGTACAAATATCCACTGCTAATGTTATCACTAAGCAGCCACATTGAGTGATTGCTTTAGAAATGAAATTGAGTGATCATATAATCTTTTATATATACATATATATTTTGATTGATTTCAGAGAGGAAGGGAGAGGGAGAGAGAGAGAAACATCAGTGATGAGAGAGAATCATTGATCTGCTGCTTCCTGCACACCCCTAGTGGGGATTAAGCCTGCAACCCAGACATGTGCCCTGACAGGGAATGGAACCCTGACCTCCTAGTTCATAGGGTTGATATTTAACCACTGAACTACACTGGCCAGGCTGATCATATAATCTTAAAGAACAAGAACAAAGTGATGGAAATTGTTAAAGGATCTATGTCATTGAAGGCAATAAGACTAACAAAAATTTGAGAAGGGCTTATAACAGACATGGAAAAACTTCTAATGACCAGACATATAGGTGTATCTGCCCTCTCAGCACTGTGATGATCACAGGCAAATCAAAAAGTTTGTTTGCGATTTTGAAAGAAAAGCCCGGACCTGACTGTAATGTTGTATTTACTGCTAGCTCTAGGTGGTTTAAACGATTCAAGAATTGTTATTCATTACATAATGAAAAAGTGAATGGTGAGTTAGTCTGACAGATGTGAAGGTTGAAGAAATTTTGGAAACTCTAGATATGCTGATTGTGGAGGAAAATTACTTGCCAGAGCAAATATTCAATATGGATGAAACCTCCTATTCTGGAAGCGGATGCCTAAGGGACTTACTTCTATTAAGGAGACTAAATAAGTGCCAAGTTTCAAGGCTTTTACCAGTGAGAACAGAACAGTCTTTTTTAAAAACATTTTTAAAAAATATATATTTTATTGATTTTTTTATAGAGAGGAAGGGAGAGGGATAGAGAGTTTGAAACATCGATGAGAGAGAAACATCGATTCAGCTGCCTCTTGCACACCCCTCCTGGGAATGTGCCTGCAACCAAGGTACATGCCCTTGATCGGAATCGAACCTGCGACCCTTCAGTCCGCAGGTCCGACACTCTATCCACTGAGCCAAACCAGTCAGGGCAGAACAGAACAGTCTTGCTTGGGAGCAATATTGCAGGTTACAAATTGAAACCCTTTCTGATTTGGCACAGTGAAAACCCCAGGATCTTGAAACATATCATTAAGCACACACTGCCAATGTACCACAGAAACTGTAAGTAGTCATGGATGACCAAGCTCCTCTTCCAAGATGCTCTCCTGAACTGCTTTGCTAGCAAAATGGAGAAGTACTATTTTAAGATTTTTGTGTATTGCTAATAACCCTCTTGAACACTCTCTTTTTATTGATCTTCATCCCAAAATCAAATCTCCCGCCAAATACCACTCTTTGATGCAATCAATGGGTCAAGGAGTTATAGTAGCTTTTAAGGCGTATCACCTGAAGAGGACCTTTGCCCAGGCTTTTGCTGCAGCTGAGGAAGACACTGATGCAATTCTGGAAGGATTATAACATTCTATGACTGCAACAAGAAACTTGCTTGAGCTTGGGATGGTGTCACCAAGGAGTTATGAATGGCATCTGGAAGCAGACATTCAAGAGGTTCATCTGTGACTTCAGAGGATTTGCCAAGCATGAGGAGGTTGCAAAAATCAACAAGTTGTGGTAAAGATGGCAAGCAACTTTAACCTGTCTGGATAAGGATGACATTGAGCAGCTCGTAAAGGTGGTTCCTGAGTAATTGACTAATGAGGAGTTAATTGTAATTGGAACAGGAACACATAGCTGAAAATGAGGCAAGAGAAAGCGAAATTGCAGGAGAGGAAAAAGAAGACCCCCGCTTCCCCCAAGAAAATTTACAATGGAGGGTTTAGCAAAAGCTTTTGTAAACCTTAACAAGCTCCTTAAAAAGTTCAAAACATGGACCTCAACATTGCAAGGTTTTCATTAACAGGAATGTTTATGGTGCAGTATTTGCTTAGAAGCAAATCTGATGGAAAAAAGAAACCAAGCAAACCCCGTGGACATGTTTTCTGAAGATTGACACCTCCTCAAGAAGAGCCCAATACAGATCCTTCAGGAGGTATTTTAGAAGTCAGCACTGTTATTATAGGAGATGACAGCTCCAAGCATGTTATTTCCCTTGAAGACCTTGTAGTGGGATAAGAGGTGGATATGGAAGACAGTGATGTTGATGCTCCTGATGACCCTGTGTAGGCTAGTGTCTGTTTTTTAGTTCTCACCTGAGGAGGATATGTTGGTTTTTTTAAAAAATTGATTTGAGAGAAAGAGATCGGGAGAGAAATACTAGTATTGATGGGAGAGAGAAATATCAATTGGTTGCCTCCTTTAGGAGTTCTACCGGGAGGGAATTGAATCCCCAGTCTTTTAATGTGTGAGACTGTGCTTCGAACACCTGAGCTACCCAGCCAGGGCTCTGTCTTAGTTTCTTTGTTTGTTATTTTTAAAAAATATATATTTTTTATTATTGATTTAAGAGAGGAAGGGAGAGGGAGAGAGAGAAACATCAGTGATGAGAGAGAATCATTGATTGGCCGCCTCCTGCATGCCCCACACTGGTGACAAACCTGCAACCAGGTTATGTTCCCCAACCAGGAATTGAACCATGACCTCCTGGTTCATGGATTTATGCTCAACCACTGAGCCACGCTGGGCTCTGTCTTAGTTTTTAACAAAAAATTTTAAAAAGTAAAAAAAAAAGCCCTGGCCGGTGTGGCTCAGTATTTAGAGCAGTGGTTCTCAACCTTCTGGCCCTTTAAATACAGTTCCTCATGTGACCCAACCATAAAATTATTTTCGTTTCTACTTCATAACTGTAATGTTGCTACTGTTATGAATCGTAATGTAAATATCTGATATGCAGAATGGTCTTAGGCGACCTCTGTGAAAGGGTTGTTCGACCGCCAAAGGGGTCGCAACCCACAGGTTGAGACCGCTGATTTAGAGCATCAGCTGTGCACCAAAGGGTCTCAGGTTTGATTCGTGGTCGAGGGCACACATACCTGGGTTGCAGGTTTGATCCCCAGCTGCAGTTGCTAATCCTAACCCTGACCCAAACCCAAACCTGACTAGAGCATGTGCGGGAGGCAACAAATCAGGCAACCAATTGATGTCTCTCACATTAATGTTTCTCTCTCTCTCTGCCTCCCTCCCTCTCTTTCACTCTCTATAAAATCAGTGGATCCTTGGGTGAGGATTAACAACAACAAAGTAATAAAATTAAAAAATTAAAAAATCTTTAAATAGGGAAAAGCTTATAGAATTAAGAATCCTATATAATAAAAGGCTAATATGCAAATAGACCAAACGGCGGAACAACCGAACAAACAGTCGCTATGACATGTGCTGACCACCAGGGGGGCGTGGAACATGGGTGTCAGCCACAGTGGGATGGTGGAGCAGGTGACGGGGCGCCAGACCAAGGCGGGGCGCCGGTCACTGTCATCAGGGTGAGCCTCTGGTGTTACTGAAAATTCTTTGCTCCCGTGCACCACGGTCCCACTGGCGCTTGTACCTGCTGCCGGTGCCAGCTCTGCTTGCACCCGCTGCCGGCAATGCCACTCTCACCCATTGCTGGCACCCAGCGCCGACCCTGATCGCTCCGCTCCATCAGTGGGTTTGAGTGGTGGCTGCTGGCCCCAATTGCCCCTCAGGGCTTCTCCACCTCCTCCGGCTCCCGAGGGGAGATCGGGGCAGCAGCTGCCGCTCGCATCACTGACGGTGCCAGCCCTTCTTGCACCCACTGCTGGCGCCAGCCCCAATAGCTCTGCACCTTCAGCAGGTGCGAGTGGGGCCGACGCCATCAGCGTGTGGGAGTTGTGGCGGTGGGAGTGGGGTTGCCTGCA